>NC_026006.2:15524906-15616423 GCF_000442705.2 Elaeis guineensis | reverse complement strand
AGAATTGACTAAATCTAATCAATTGTTATCTTAGATTAGGTCAAAGATTCTCTAGATCAATTACAATAGTTGTAGTTGGTCAAATCCATATCTTTAACGAAACCAAATGAACTTGATTCTTGGCTAAGCAATCTAGCACGAACTGTTAGGTTGATCTAATCAAAACTAATTAAGTCAGTTGTGTATAAGATAAACCAGATCGATAATTTTTAATTGGCAGCCCGCTTATCTGGCTATTTCTGATGGTGTCTAAGGTAAGCTTGGCAGACCCTCCCACCGATCGAACTTACCTGGCCTCTTGGTGAAATTATATTTTGATCGGATCACTTGACTATTCGAGCTGACCCATGTCAGCTAGGTAAATCAGTGTGACTGATTTAGATGCTCCTAGACCAGCCCTTTTAATGATCTCCCTTAAGCTGACTTGGTGAAGCTAGTGGGAGGATCATGATAAGCTGGTTCATCTAACCTTCTCCTCTAAATCAATTAAATCTTTTAAAATTATTAGGTCCTTAAAATGAAATAGTTATGGTGATAACTAGATCATAGCTTCCTATTAAGTGGATGATAATGGATCCATCAGTTGGATAATCATTGGAGGCCTAAAGGCATGGTGCTTATCGGTTGATGGAATTATCATTCATAATATGATTTCTTGACTGCATCTTTCTAAATGGTGGTAGGTTAGCCAACCAAAGTTGGGCCTAATCATTCGTTGGCTAGATCTACCAAGTATGGTCATGTTAATGGTTGGACCTAACCAGACCTTTTCAGTGGAGGCCAAAGCTTACTGATTAGGGACTGGGGCAAAATTAAAATTACTAAAAATTATTTAAAAAATAATTAGTTATGAACCTACCCTTAGATGTACATAGGTTGGCCAACCAAAGTTGGACTTGTGTATAGTCTAAGTGGATTCTAGTACCCACTAAGGAATTAAGGTAATTCTTTGAATTGGAGGTTGAGGCTACCAATTCGAATAAAATAGTGGGAGAAAACTTTTGATTAAAGTTCAAATCTTTAGGTTTAATGAATCAATTACTAATAGGTTATGATTTTTTTTGTGCAGATATGGCCACTTCCCTATCACTCCGATCATTGTTGGACAATGATAAGTTGGTGGGATCCAACTTCGGTAGCTGGTACCGAAAGTTGAAGATAGTCCTGGAGCATGAATAGATCCTATATGTGATAACGGATCTTGCACCTGAGGAGCCAGCTGCCAATGCACGTGGAACAGTCAGAGACACTTACCAGAAGTGGCTCAGTGACCGAACCATGGTGCGCTGCATCATGCTGGCTACCATGAGCAACGAGTTTAGTCACAGATTTGAGATGGCTCAGCCAAAGGACATGCTTCAGGTGTTGGAGGATGCCTTTGGCACACCCAATGATGTGGAGAGGCACAAGACTAGTTGTGACATCTTCAACGCTAAAATACGGGATGGTGCCTCTATCACTGATCATGTATTGTACATGATTGAGCTGATGGAGCATTTGAGCAACATCGGCTTTCCCTTGCATGAGCAGCTTGGGAAAGATGCAATACTAAACTCGTTGCCCAAGTCTTATCTCCCATTCCTCACTCATTATAGAATGTCAAAGCCAGAAGTAAACTACCATGGGTTACTGGGGTTACTTTAGAACTTGAGAAGGATCACCAACTCCACAAGGAGTCGGTGAACTTAGTGGGAGGTTCGTCTTCTGGTTCTCGACCCTTTGAGAAAGGGAAGAAGAATAAGAAGAAAAAAGTGAAGAAGGTGCAAGTTTAGGCTAGGACATCAGTGCAAGGCCAGACCAGAAAGATCAAGCCCGATAAGAGTCAAGCTGAATGCTTTTTTTGCAAGAAGTAGAGGCACTGGAAGAGAACTGTCCTCAGTACATTGCCTTCCTGGACCCGAACAGGCAGAGAAAGAAGCAAGCTATTGCTGGGCAAGGTATTTATATGATAACTCCTTGTAATTTTTCTATTTGTGGTATTACTGACGGGTATTGGATACCGATAGCCCTTACCATATTTGCAATTCGTTGCAGGGGTTGCAGGTCAGTAGGAGATTCGAGCAAGGTGAGAGGTTCCTGAATGTTGGAGATAGAAGAGCAGTTCCAGTTCTAGCATTAGGAATCTTGAAACTTGTATTTGAGTCCCATACCGTTGTTCTTAATGATTATCATTTCTGTCCAAGTTTTTTTTAAATATTATTTCTGTAGGCCTTCTGGCCAAAAATGATTATGAAATTTCAATAAAGAAATAAGTTTGTAATATCATTATGAATAGTGTTACTATTTTTATGGACATTTGAACAATGGTGTGTATATGTTATCACAACCTATTAACGTAGTCTATTCTACTAGCAAGCACCCTAGATTAGATAGTGTATCAGATATCTACTTATGGCACTGTAGGCTAGGTTATATAAACAAGAACAGGATAAACAAGTTGACTCAAGAGAAAATCTTCGAAGTCAGTGATTGTGAATCACTTCCAACCTGTGAGTCCTATCTTCTTGGTAAAATGACCAAGTCACCTTTTGCTGAAAAAGAAGAGAGAGCTACTGAGCTCTTGGGCCTAGTACATACTGATGTATGCGGGCCTATGAGCACAAGTGCTAGAGGTGGATATTTCTACTTTATCACTTTCATGGATGATCTATCCTGATATGGATATGTCTATCTAATGAAACATAAGTTGGATTCTTTTGAAATGTTCAAACGATTCTGAAGTGAAGTAGAAAAATAAACTGAAAAGAGTATTAAAACTCTTTGGTCTAATCGAGGAGAGAAATACCTTTCTGGTGAGTTTCTCACATATCTAGGAGAGAATGGGATTCTCTCCCAATGGACTCCTTCAGGAACACCATAGCATAATGGTGTGTCTAAAAGGAGAAATCAGACTTTGTTAGACATGATCCGATCTATGATGGATTTTGCCAGCTTGCCGATATCCTTCTGGGGATATGCACTCGAATTAGCGTGTTATCTATTAAATAGGGTTCCAAGTAAGTCTGTAATTAAGACTCCATATGAGATATGGACAGAGCGTAAGCTAGCACTTTCACACCTTAGGATCTGGGGGTGTCCGGCTTATGTCAAATGGTTAGTTACAGATAAACTCAGATCTAGGTCTGATAAATGCACATTCATAGGGTACTCCAAAGAGATCAAAAGATATTTTTTCTACCATATTGATGAACAAAAGGTGTTCGTCAGTCTTAAGACAATCTTTTTAGAAAAAGAGTTTCTTGGTGAAGGAACCGTTGCCTCTAAGGTTGAACTTGATGAAGTTCAATAGGTAGAAGGACCGACCCCAACAGCTAAACCTGAGTCAAATTTGTTTAGATCAAATTCGAAGCCCAATGTACCTACACCATTAAGGTGATTCGATAGAGTACTATGTCAGCCAGACAGATACTATGATTTCTTGATCTGGGATAGTGATCCTATCGAACTCGATGAGAACGATGAGGATCCAATCACCTATATGGATGTAATGCAGAGATCTAATTTTGAGAAATAGCTTGAAGCCATGAAATTTGAAATGGAGTCCATAAAGTCAACGATGTATGGACATTGGTTGACCCACCTGAAGGGGTTAAACCCATTGGGTGTAAATGGGTCTTCAAAAGGAAGAGGGGCACAGATGAAAAGGTGGAGACCTATAAAGCCCATATGGTTGCCAAGGGGTATCGTCAACATTATGGTATTGACTATGACGAGATTTTCTCCCCTGTGGCAATGCTCAAATCCATTCGGATAATGCTTGCAATAGCTGCCCATCTAGATTATGAGATCTGACAGATGGATATAAAGATAGCTTTCCTGAATGAAGAGCTGACTGAAGAGGTGTATATGATACAACCTGAGGGGTTTACATCCATAGATGAGTCCAAGGTATGCAAGCTTCAGAGATCCATTTATGGATTGAAGCAAGCTTCTCGGAGTTGGAACATGCATTTTGATAAGGTGATCAAAACATATGGCTTCGTTAAGAACGGAGAAGAGCCCTGCATCTATAAATAGGCAAATGATTCAGTTGTGGTATTTCTTATCCTATACGTGGATGATATTCTCTTAATCGAGAATGACATCCCCGCACTACAAGAAATAAAAGTTTGGTTGTCATCACAGTTCTCCATGAAGAACTTGGGTGAAGCATCCTACATCCTAGGGATGAAGATCTATAAGGATAGATCTAAAAGGATGCTTGGGTTATTCCAGTCCACATACATAGACACTATACTGAAGAGGTTCAGCATGGAGAATTCCAAGAAGGACTATCTACCGATAGGCCATGAAATTTCTCTCTCTAAGAAGGATTGTCCGACAACTCCTGAAGAGAGAGAGCGTATGAGTAGAGTCCCATATACTTCGACCGTGGGATCTATCATGTACGTCATGATATGTACAAGGCCAGATGTGGCATACTCACTAGGAGTAGTAAGTAGATACCAATCTGATCCTGGAGAAAACTACTAGAAAGTGGTTAAAGCCATCCTTAAGTATTTGAGAAATACTAAGGACCAATGGTTGGTTTATGACGAGTCAGATTTGAAACTTGTGGGGTTCACAGACTCCAACTTTCAATCTGACCATGACGACAGTAGAAGTGTGTCTGGTTATATCTTTACTTTGAATGGTGGAGCCATCTGCTGGAAGAGTTTCAAGTAGCATACTGTGGCAGACTCTGATTGTGAGGTGGAGTACATCGCAGCATCGGATGCCGCAAAGGAAGCTGTGTGGCTGAGAAAACTTATCATCAAGCTCAGAGTAGCACCCTCCCTTGATGGTTCGGTCTTGCTCTACTGCGATAGTACTGGTGCCATTGCTCAGGTGAAGGAACCCAAAGCACACCAGTGGATGAAGCATATTTTGCACCGCTTCCACCTGGTCTGGGAGATCATGGATCGAGGTGATGTCGACCTTCAGAAGATCGATGGAAAAGAGAACCTAATCGACCCCTTCACTAAAGCCCTGACGATAAAGGAGTTCGACAACCACAAGTCAAAGATGGGTATTAGATACTATCCCGAGTGGCTTTAGGACAAGTGAGAGTTGTTGGAAAATATATTTCAAAAGTCAATCGTCAACCTGTTAACGGTTGAGCAACCTTGTATTATAATTGATTTGTTAATAAATAAAATATATTTTTAATATTTTCATCATAAGTTTTTATCTTCTAATGAACTTCGTTGTTGTGATGAAGTCCTTAGAACTATTTAGGTTTGATAAAGAGAGGATTTATCGATTAGTCCTTAAAACTGTTCACGACCAAATGATAGACGGTTAATAAGGACGACAGCTTCTATCAAGCATAGGTCGCTGTAGGCCATATGGGTTTGTTGTCCTCTTAACCAAGGAGCATGGAGACACTGGTATAGCATACAGGTGAGATATAAGGGAAGATCATCATGGAACGTGACCAACCCCAAAGCATTCTGCTGTCGAGAATGTCTCTGATGGGATATAGGTATAAGTGTCCCTTTGACCTGAGATCGCCTCAGTGACTTGCAAGCAACTCACTATACTTTGATACTGAGCTAACTGAATTTCTAATTCAGTGATGAAAGGCTTCTGGGCACAGTCAAGTACTTGCAAAATTAGAGTGTGATCGAGATGGGATTGATCACTCCAAGAGTTAGAGAAGAATAAGTCGCTGTATTTTAATTTAGCAAAATCTTGGCCAGGATAATCCATCAGATGGATTTGATATTTTGAAATACAATATGGAAAACCTGATCAGAGTTGACAGTGGAACTCTGAGGTATCCTATGAGCATTTTGGTCAAGGAGATGAATTATATGGAACTATATCCGTATGGGTTCTAAGGATGTTGTTCTACACATTCGACCTATCCGATCGTCAGGTACCATTGCTAGATGGTCACTTTGATTGGTATAAAAATTTATTCCTATGCTATTGACTTAGGTTCAGACCTATGAGGTAACACACATTAGAGTTCACGATCTGATCGGATGGTTGATCAACGATTAAGAATCGTTCTAGGGTTAAACGATCAATACGATTGACATTTAATCTAGTGCAAGTGTTGCAAGAAGATCGATTAGCAATTTGATTGCTAATTGGCTTAATTTGATTAAGCCAATGGGCTGAGATTAAGTCTAATTGAATATAATTTAATTAAATTTAGTTTGGGCTTGATTGGATCAAGTTCAATTGGTTTATTAGATAAGCCAAGTGCAAGGAAAAACTAGTCCTAGTTCAATTAGGACTTGGGTCAACCTAATTTCTAATTTGATTAAAAAATTAAATCAAATTAAATCTAATTAAATTAAATTTTTAATTGGATTAAGACCTATTTTAATTAGGTTGATTTGGTTTTGGTTTGATTTGGTTTGAGAAACCAAATTTGAATAAGTCATAAATTGAATCCTAGTAAGACTAGGATTCCACCTTGCACCACCTTAGCCCCCCATGCCCACTCTCTCTTATTTTATGTGACAAAATCTTCTCTCCCAGGCCTTCACATATGCCCAAAGCTTTTCACTCTTTCTCTCTTACATGGAATGTGGTTGTGGACTAAGTCAAAGTAGGAATTGGTTTGGATTTCAAATTTTATGAGATAGAATTTTAGGAAACCAAAACTCTTTCCTTATGGCACTGATTTTATCCAGATTTTTTTTGAGATTTTTATGAGTTTTATGGCATATATTATGCACCCTTTGCTGGTGGTACATGGTAGAAAAAGAAGGAGGGGGCACCCAAGAGTTGGGCACCCCTTGTCTTGCCCTGTTTGGATTTTCCTTGACCAGGTATTTGACCTAGATAAGGATTCTTCATATCTCTTTATTTAAGATGAATTTCTTTTTGAAAGTTTTATGGATTATAGAGCATTGAGAGTCCTTTGGGGTGTATAAAAATCAAAGAGAAAGAATGTTGGGGCATGGAGATATATAAGACACAAAACTAAGTGTCTGGGTGAAAGCAAAGAGAAGAAGAAGAGGGTCTTCTTCTAGGATTGCTAAGTTCACCTCTTTCATTCCTCCATCTATGAGTTTTCTGAGAGTGTATCATATCTAAAACTCCTTCTCCTACTTCTCATCTTTGAAAGAGTCCAAATCAAGAAGAAAAGGGCATTTGATCGACCATCGAAGAAGGATCAGTACAGTACTTGCATACTGTGCTGATTTCCTGGACTAGGACTTCTGATCGTGATTCGTGGGCTCGTGTGGATGACTCCTAGAGGTCGGATGCATGTGTGGCTTGCAACATCATCCTCAAGCCCGGATCAGCAAAGTTAGAAAATCTAACTTGCAAGGTAATAGATCTAATCTATTATATTTTACATACATTAGATGTAGTATAGAAATATGTTGATATGATCAACATGTAGTTCTTGCTCTTTATATTTTAATTTTTGATTTAATATCATGTAATAATCATGTAATAGGATTTTAGATCTAGAAATTTTTTAATTTTATTAGATAAATTTTGATTTATTTTAGTCTTTCGCTGCCTGATCTTGAAAAAATTTCAAGATCTAACCTTGAAACCCTAGATCTGGTTTCTTCAAATAGAAATCTATAGATCTAGTCTGCATAATTGAGTCAGCTCATCAACAAATAAGCTGATCTACCAGGGTCTTGAGTTGACTCCAACAAAATAAATCAAATCACCTAACACTTGAGTCGATCCAATTGAGAATCGAGTCAACTCCACAGGCATACCAGTCACAGTTTTATGATTTTATGCAAACAAAATTTAAAATTTTGGATCTAAAATTTTGTAAAAATTAAGTTTTAGATCGTATGTCAAAATAATATATCAAATATAATATTTTAGAAATTTAAAATATATAAAAATATATTTATAATCTTATTTAAATCTAAAATATGTATCATATACAAATTTTTTATTTACTGTTAATCTTTATGAGAAACATCACAGTCGGCACCCTTATACGTTATAAGAGAGAATCCATCGAATGGACAAGAGAGGGACTTTAATCCTTTCATCATCTTATGACCGGATGGCCATGGTGATTATCTCAATTCGATTACTAAGTTACTAAAAATTTAATCTGATATATCACATATGTAATCAATTAAAAATCAGATCTAATTATCTTTCACATGACAAATATATAAACAATAATATTGAATCTATGCATGTAAAAAAAAATTTAACAATCATACTAGTTTCAAATTAAATTCTAATTAATATTTTTAGATTTAAAACTAATTTTATATCTGAATAATTTATGATTTATTTCAGATCTGAAATCAGCATGTAAGAAAATTTCAATAATCATACTAGATCTAAATTAAACCTTAATTAATATTTTTAGATCTAAAATTAATTTTAGATCTGAATAATTTATGATTTATTTCAGATCTAAAATAATTTTAGATCCAAAATAAATCTGTAATTATATTACAGCACGTAGAAAAATCAGATCTAACCTTAATCGATGTTCTACATTGTTCTAGGATAATCGTTCAGTATAACAGGATTATGCTAGGGCAATCTTATTTCAGAATGAGTAGATCATCAAATTAACCTTCAGATCTAATTTTTATAAATTAGATTTTAGATCTAAAAGATTTTTATGTTCGTATCAAAATCTGACTTTAATACCACTATTAGAAAATTGCTATGATTTCATATTGTTGGGAATAGTGTCCCAAAGCCAATCGTCAGCCTGTTGACGGTTGTGCTCCTTTTGTATATGTACATGAATTATGAATTAATAAAAATTATTTTGATATTTTTCATCACAAAATGTTTCATCTTTTAATGAACTCCTATGTTGTGGTGAAGTCCTTAGGACTATTTAGACTCGACAAAGGAGGATTTGTCGTTTAGTCCTTAAATCTGTTCACGACCAAATGATACGTTGTTATCAAGGACGATAATGTTTATCAAGCATAGGTCGTTGTGTGCCATATAGGTTGGTTGTCCTCTTAACCAATGAGTGTGGAGACACTGGTATGGCATACAGGTGAGATGTAAGGGTACATCTGCACTGAACGTGACCGACTCCAGAGCTATTTCTGCTGTCAAGATTTGCTCCGATGGAATATGGGTATAAATGTCCCTCCGACCTGAGACCGCCACGATGACTTGCAAGCAACTCACTGCACTTAGGCACTGGACTATCTGAATTTCTAATTCAGTGACGGAAGGCTGTTGGGTGTAGTCAAGTACTTGACTTGTCGGTGCGTGTGTCAAGATGGGATTGACCACTCCAGTTTAGGAGCTATGTACAGTCATGTTTCAATTTAGCAAAACCTTGGCCAGGGTAGTCCTTGTGAGGAGTCACAAGACTGTTTGAGTTGAGCATGATTCGGATGATCTAATCAGGGTTGACAGTTTAACCCTGAGTCATCCTAAACACAGAGGTCAAAAGGATGAATTATACAGTAACCATATTCACGTAGGTTTTGAGTGTTGCGATTGTGACTATTCAACCTATCCGATCATCGGGTACCATTGCTAGATGGTCACTTCGATTAGTACAGAAATTGGTTCCTGTGCTACCGGCTTAGGTTCGAATCTGTGGGGTCAAACACATTAAAGGTTTCGATCTGATTTGATGGCTGATGAAGAGTCTTAATGCTCATGGACTATGAGTCCTACGTGTCTGGGACTCTGTGATCGAGAATCAGGATTCTCTGATCACGAGTCCCACACATTTTGGGTATCGAGGTCAAGAGTCCCACTGGTTTGGGACTCTTCGATCAGGGTTACATATCGATGAATTCTGATGCCCGATTATCCATCAAATTTGGACTCAATATTTATGAGAGATTTAATTAATAATTTAATTACTAATTAACTCAATTTGATTGAGTAATTATTTTTTGGATCAAGTCCAATTGAATTGGATTCAGTTGGGTTTGACCCGATTAGGTTAAGAGTTGACCTAATCGTCGAGATGGTTTGGTCCCTAATTTGATCAGGAGTTGGGCTTTATCAATTTTTGATTTGATTAGGATTTTATTGAGCTTAATTAAGCCTAATTTAGTTGGATTTAAATTAGTCTAATTGGGTCTAACTTATTTGGTTCCATTAGGTTGGTTTAAATAATGAAACCACCTTGACCCATTCTCCCTGCGCCACCTCACTTTCACTGCGCCCATTTGAATTCACGAGAAGGTAGTTCTCATGAATTTTTTCTCACATAAAGCCCTCCTCACACCCTACTTTAATATGCCAAATGAGTGGATAAGGATGATTGGTTGGCCATTCAAATTCAAAACAAAGTTTGAATTTGAATGAGCAACCAATCTTAGCGCCTTGACCTTATCCTTTTTTAACATCTCATTTATTACACGAGAAAATATTTCTCATGAAATCACTCACACATAAATTAAGCCACACCCTCCTCTTCTCACGCCCTTAGTGGATAGGAATAAATTGATTTTCATTTGAATTCAAAATTTGATTTGAATTCAAATGTGCAATTACTCATCTTTATCCTCTCACGTGGATAAGATGTTTGACATTGTTTTAAAAGGAGGAGAAGAGTTGGGCGTGTGAAAGAAAAATTTTGAAGAAAAAATTTGGGCATGAGAAATCCTTGTGTGCAAGGTGAAGGTCTATATCCTTTCGAGAGAAAAAGAAAGAAAAGAAAGAAAAAAAGGTGCGCAGGGTTTCAGCCTGGGGTTAGGGAAGTGAGAAGGTGAGCTACGAGTATCGTGAGCCCACCAAATTTCAAGAAGATCTTCAACATCCTCTCAAGCACGTCTGCTGATGATCCAGAGCATCCAAAAAATCGACAGACATCGATCGAAGGAGTTCGATCAGCATCGATCGTCGAAAGGGTCTACAACGAGCTAGCACTCGTGAGGAGTCGATCAGACCGAGAGCTTCGTATGGATGATCCATAGAGGCCAGACATGCTGTGTGGCTGCTTTGCGATGATCAGACTCTCCCGATGGTGATCAAATTGCGGTGATCTACTATCTGCACAAAGGTATTGTGTTCTGAACACATTACAGTAAAGTGTTTACTGTTCAAATTCGAATTTCAAATTTAAATGTATGCATGATATATATCATATTTAGATCCTAGTGTAGGATAAATTTTTATTAATTAATTAGATTAATTAATAATTTTTACTGTAAAATAGTGATTTTGAAAAAGTTTTAAAATTATCATTTTACCCCTGTACTGAATTTCGCTTCAAAATGGTATCAGAGCCAGGTTCTTAGATATGATATATATATTTGCATGCGTAGATTAAGTTGTAATCTAAAAGTTTAAATTTAAAATTTGAAGTTCAAAATTTGAAATTTGAATTTTGAAAGTTGTTCGAAATTTAAAATTCAAAAATTTGAAATTCAAAATTTAAATTTTGAATTTTGAATTTTGAAATTCAAAATTTAAAAATTCAAAAATTTAAAATTCAAAATTTGAAATTTGAAATTTAAAATTTGGTTGAAATTTCAAATTTGAAATTCAAAATTTGAAATTCAAAAATTTGAAATTTGAAATTTATTTGAAATTTAAAATTCAAAATTTAAAATTTAAAATTTGAAATTTAAATTTTGAAATTGGTATATTTAGATATACTTGATCCAAGTAGCAAGTAATCGAATTAGGTTGGTTGCCATGGCCGTCCGATCATAGGAGAAAAGTAGGGTTTAAAGGCCTTCTCCTCCCATTCGATGGGGTCTCCTATGGCGGTAGGGGTGCCGCTGTAATTATATCACATACAGATGAAGCAGCGAAAGAAATTAATTGTATAGGTTCAATTGTGAAATTTATTATGAATGTGTTAGATTAGATCTAAAGAAATATTCATGATTTATTTTGATTGAGTTATTTTCTGTTATGTAATTAGCAATAGGATTGCTATTTATGAAATGTGCTGATCTATTTGTGAAATGAGTCAACATATTTGGTGAACAGAAAATAAAACCTTTCAAATTTGAAAATTATTTTTGAAATGCTAAACCCTGACCCATCAGCCCAAATACTTAATTAAAAGAATTAAGTGTTGTCTAGTAGGTCTAGAATTATGAATTAAGACCTAAGACAATTGCATAAACTTGTGGGTCAATGGGTTAGATGGATTAGGTCCATAATTGGATTAGACCTACGGTTAGCTTAAAGAAATGGACTAAATTAGAGTAATTGATCAAATCTAATCAAAAGTTGAATTAGATTAGGTCAAGGATACTCTAGACTCAACTCTAATAGTTGTAGTTGAATGGGTCCATGTCTTTAACTAGACCAAGATGGACTTAATTCATGGCTACGTGGTGGAACCCTATTTACTAAGTTGATCAAATTAAAACTAATGAACTGGTTGGTGTCTAAGATAAGTTTGGCAGTTTGACCAATGGTTTTTAAGCGGGAGCTACTCGCAGTGATTCGATCTCTGTCGAGTTAATGGCTTATCCCCACCACTGATCTCACTTACCTGGCCAACCTGATAAATTAGGTTTTGATTAGATCACTTGGTGATTAGGGCTCACCCATGTCATTAGGTAAATCAGTGTGACTGATTTAGGTGCTCCTAATGCCGGCTTTAATTAAATCTTTTTTAATTTGACTTGGTGAAGTCAGTGGGTGGATTGAAATTGGTTGGATATTTTGTTCTCTTCGATTCTTTAATAAAATCCTCAAAAATTATTAGGTCCCTAAAAATGATTAAGTTATATTGATAACTAAATTATAGCCTCCCATTAAGTGAGTGATAATGAGTCCATTAGTTTAATAATCATTGGAGGCCCAAAGGCCTGGTGCTTATTGACTAATGGAATTATCATTCATAATATGATAATTTGGTTTGAGTTTTTTTGATGGTGGTCAGGTTGGCCAGCCAAAGTCGGGCCTGATCATTTATTGGTCCGATTCATCAAATCAAATCATGTTAATGGTTGGACCTAACCAGATCTTTTTAGTGGAGGTCAAAGCCTACTGATTAGGTTCTGGGGCAAAATCAATTATTAGAAGTTGTTTAGAGAAACAACTGGTTATGAACCTACCCATAGATGCACATGGGTTGACCAACCAAAGTTGGGTTCGTGTGTAGTCTGTGTGGATTCTAGTACCCACTAAGGAATTAAAGTAATTCTTCGAATTGGAGGTTGAGGCTACCAATTCATAAAAATACTAGGAGAAACTTTAGACTAAAGTCCAAATCTTTAGTATTAATAATTTATGTACTAATATAGGTCTAGTTTTTCTTTATGCAGCTATGGCCACTACCCTGTCGCTCTGGTCATTATTAGATAATGACAAGCTTATGGGACCTAATTTCGATAGCTGGTATCGAAAATTAAAAATCATTCTTGAGCATGAGCGGATTCTTTATGTAGTAACGAATCCGGCACCTGAGGAGCCAGCCCTGAACGCTAGAGAGACTGTCCGAGACACTTACCAGAAGTGGATCAACGACCGCACCACCGTCCGGTGCATAATGCTGGCGGCAATGAATGATGAGTTCAACCGTAGGTTCGAGAATGCCCAGCCACAGGAGATGCTTCAAATGCTGAACGACTCTTTTGGCATGCCTGACGACGTTGAAAGGCACAAAACTAGTTGTGCTATTTTCAATACTCGGATGAGGGATAGAGCCTCAGTCACTGATCATGTACTGTACATGATCGAAATGATTGAGTGCCTAAGTAAACTGGGTTTTCCCCTACACGAGCAGCTCGGTAAGGATGCGATCCTTAATTCTCTGCCCAAGTCCTTCCTTCCCTTCCTTACTCATTTTTGAATGACAAAATCTGCAGTGAACTACCACGGCTTGTTGGGGTTGCTGCAGAACTTTGAGAAGGACCACCAGCTCCATAAGTAGTCGGTGAATGTTGTGGGAGGATCTTCTTCTGGTCATTGATCCTTTAAGAAAGGGAAGAAGAACAAGAAGAAAAAGAATAAGAAGGTGCAGCTGCATGCTGGGACGTCTGCACAGGGTCAGACCAAGAAGTGCAAGCCCGACCAGAGCCAAGCGGAGTGCTTCTTTTGCAAGAAGCAGGGGCATTGGAAGAGGAACTGTCCTCTATACATTGCGTCACTGGACCCGAACAGGCCAAAGAAGAAGCAAGGTACTTATATGATAACACCTTGCAACTTTTCCATTTGTGATACTACTGCCTGGGTATTGGATACCGGAAGCCCTTATCATATTTGTAATTCAATGCAGGGTCTGCAGGTCAGTAGGAGATTTGATGAAGGCGAGAGGTTTCTGAATGTTGGAGATGGAAGCAAAGTTCCAGTTCTAGCATTAGGAATCATGAACCTTGTAATCAATTCTCGAAATATAATTCTGAGTGAATGTCACTATTGTCCAAGCTTTTTATTAAATATTATTTCTGTAAGCCTTTTGGCCATGTACGGTTATCAATTTTTAATAAAAAGAAACATTTGCAATATCATTTTGAATGGTGTTACAATGTTTGTTGGACAACTTAATAATGGAATTTACTTTCTATCACAACCTGTTAATGTGGTTCAAACCTCTGATAAATGCCCTAGAATAGATAATATGTCAGAAGTCTACCTTTGGCACTGTAGGCTAGGTCATATCAATAAGAAAAGGATAAATAGGTTGGCGCAAGAAGAAATTCTTGAAGTAGGTGATTGTGAATCACTTCCAACCTGTGAGTCCTGTCTTCTTGGTAAAATGACCAAGTCACCTTTTACTGGAAAAGGTGAGCGAGCCAGTGAACTCTTGGGTCTGGTACATTCTGATGTATATGGACCCATGAGCTCAAGTGCAAGAGGTAGATATTTCTACTTCATAACCTTCACAGACAACCTATCGAGGTATGGGTATGTCTATTTAATGAAACATAAGTCGGAGTCGTTTGAAATGTTCAAACTATTCTGAAATGAGGTAGAAAAATAAACTGAAAAGTGTATTAAAACTCTTCGATCTGATCGAGGAGGTGAATACCTTTCCAATGAGTTTCTGACATATCTTGGGGAGAATGGGATTCTCTCTCAATGGACTCCTCCTGGAACACCACAGCATAATGGTGTGTCTGAAAGGAGGAATCGAACCTTGTTGGACATGGTTCGATCCATGATGGGGTTTGCTGGTCTGTCGATCTCTCTTTGGGGATATGCGCTCGAATCGGCTTGTTACCTTCTAAATAGAGTTCTGAGTAAGTCTGTAACCAAAATGCCATATGAGATATGGATAGGACGTAAGCCAGTACTCTCGCACCTTAGGGTTTGGGGGTGTCCGACTTATGTTAAACGTTTAATTACGGACAAGCTAGGACCTAGGTCTGACAAGTGTAATTTTATAGGATACCCAAAAGAGACCAAAGGATATTATTTCTACCTGACTGATGAGCAAAAGGTGTTTGTCAGACTTAAGACAATCTTTTTGGAAAAAGAATTCCTTGATGAAGGGACTGTTGCCTCTAAGGTCGAACTTGAGAAAGTTCGACAGGTGAAAAAATCGACACAAGTTGCTGAACCTGAACCGGATTTGATTAGATTAGATATGGAGCCTATTGTTCAAGCACCCTTAAGGTGATCTGGTAGAGTACCACGTCAACTAGATAGATACTATGGTTTCTTGGTCCGGGATGACGATCCTATCGAACTTGATGAAAATGATGAGGATCCGATCACCTACATGGATGCAATGCAGAGATCCAACTCTGAGAAATGGCTAGAGGCCATGAAATTCGAAATGGAGTTCATGAAGGTCAATGATGTGTGGACATTGGTTGACCCACCCGAAGGAGTAAAACCCATAGGGTGTAAGTGGGTCTTCAAGAGGAAGAGGGGCACAGACGGAAAGGTCGAAACCTATAAAGCCCGTCTAGTTGCCAAGGGATATCATCAACATTATGGTATAGACTATGACGAGATGTTTTCTCCTGTGGCAATGCTCAAATCCATTCGGATTATGCTTGCGATAGCTGCCCATCTGGACTATGAAATCTGGTAGATGGATGTGAAGACAACTTTCCTAAATGGAGAGCTGGATGAAGAGGTGTATATGATACAACCTAAAGGATTCACATCCACTGATGAGTCTAAGGTGTGCAGACTACAGAGGTCCATTTATGGACTTAAGCAGGCATCTCGGAGTTGGAACATACATTTTGATAGGATGATCAAGACGTATGGCTTCATTAAGAATGGAGAAGAGCCCTGCATTTATAAGTAGACTAATGGTCCGTAGTGGTATTTCTTGTATTGTATGTAGATGATATTCTCTTAATCGGGAATGATGTCCCTGCATTATAGGGAATAAAGATTTGGCTGTCGTCACAATTCTCCATGAAGAATCTAGGACAAGCTTCCTACATCCTAGGGATGAGGATCTATAGGGATAGATCTAAAAGGTTGCTTGGCTTATCCCGGTTCACATATATTGATACTATGCTGAAAAGGTTCAGCATGGAGAATTTCAAGAAAGGCTATCTACTGATAGGCCATGAAATTTCTCTCTCGAAGAGGGATTGTCCGACAACACCTCAAGAGAGAGAACGTATGGGTAGAATTCTATATGCTTCGGCAGTGGGATCTATCATGTATGCCATGACATGTACATGACCAAATGTGGCATACTCACTATGGGTAGTGAGTAGATACCAATCTGATCCAGGATAGAATCAGTGGAAGGTTGTTAAAACCATCCTGAAGTATTTAAGAAATACTAAGGACCAGTGGCTTGTTTATGGTGAATCGGACTTGAGACTTATAGGGTTTACAGACTCTAGTTTTCAGTCTGATCATGATGACAGCAAAAGTGTGTCAGGATTTATTTTTACCCTTTATGGTGGGGCTATCTGCTGGAAGAGTTCCAAGCAGCACACAGTGGCTGATTCAGTTTGCGAGGCGGAGTATGTCGCTGCATCAGATGCTGTCAAAGAAGCGGTGTGGCTAAGAAAGTTCATCATCGAGCTCGGAGTAGCACCCTCTCTTGTTGGTCTAGTTCTGCTCTACTGTGACAGCTCTGGAACTATTGCTCAGGCAAAGGAACCGAAGGCACACTAGCGGACAAAGCATATTCTGCGTCACTACCATCTCATCTGGAAAATTATGGATCGAGGTGACGTCGACCTTCAGAAGATCAACGGGAAAGAAAATCTGGTCGACCCATTCACTAAAGCCATTGCGGTGAAGGAGTTCGACAACTACAAGTCGAAGATGGGTATTAGATACTGCATCGATTGGCTTTAGGCCAAGTGGGAGATTATTGGGAATAGTGTCCTAAAGCCAATCATCAGTCTGTTGATGGTTGTGCTCCTTTTGTATATGTACATGAATTATGAATTAATAAAAATTATTTTGGTATTTTTCATCACAAAATGTTTCATCTTCTAATGAACTTCTATGTTGTGGTGAAGTCCTTAGGACTATTTAGACTCGACAAAGGAGGATTTATCGTTTAGTCCTTAAATCTGTTCATGATGAAATGATACATTGTTACCAATGATGACAACGTTTATCAAGCACAGGTCGTTGTGTGCCATATAGGTTGGTTGTCCTCTTAACCAATGAGTATGGAGACACTGGTATGGCATACAGGTGAGATGTAAGGGTACATCTACACTGAATGTGACCGACTCTGGAGCTATTTCTGCTGTCAAGATTTGCTCCGATGGAATATGGGTATAAATATCCCTTTGACCTGAGACCGCCATGGTGACTTGCAAGCAACTCACTGCACTTAGGCACTGGACTCCTAAATTTCTAATTCAGTGACGGAAGGCTGCTGGGTGTAGTCAAGTACTTGACTTGTCGGTGCGTGTGTCAAGATGGGATTGACCACTCCAGTTTAGGAGCTGTGTACAGTCATGTTTTAATTTAGCAAAACCTTGGCTAGGGTAGTTTTTGTGAGGAGTCACAGGACTGTTTGAGTTGAGCACGATTCGAATGATCTAATCAGGGTTGACAGTTTAACCCTGAGTCATCCTAAACACAGAGGTCAAAAGGATGAATTATACAGTAACCATATTCACGTAGGTTCTGAGTGTTGCGATTGTGACCATTCGATCTATCCGATCGTCGGGTACCATTGTTAGATGGTCACTTCGATTTGTACAGGAATTGGTTCCTGTGCTACTGGCTTAGGTTCGAACCTACGAGGTCACACACATTAGAGGTTCCTATCTGATCTGATGGCTGATGAAAAGTCCTAATGCTCATGGACTATGAGTCCTACGTGTCTGAAACTCTGTGATCGAGAATCAGGATTCTCTGATCATGAGTCCCACATATTTTAGGTACCGGGGTCAAGAGTCCCACTGGTTTGGAACTCTTCGATCAGGGTTACATATCGATGAATTCTGATACCCGATTACCCATCGAATTTGGACTCAATATTTATGAAAGGTTTAATTAGTACTTTGATCACTAATTAACTCAATTTGATTGAGTAGTTATTTTTTGGATCAAGTTCAATTGAATTGGATTCAGTTGGGTTTGATCCGATTAGGTTAAGAGTTGACCTAATCGTCGAGATAGTTTGGTCCCTGATTTGATCAGGGGTTGGGCTTAATCATTTTCTGATTTGATTAGGATTTTACTGAGCCTAATTAAGCCTAATTTAGTTGGGTTTGAGTGGATAAGGATGATTGGTTGGCCATTCAAATTCAAAACAAAGTTTGAATTTGAATGAGCAACCAATCTTAGCGCCTTGACCTTATCCTCTTTTAACGCCCCATTTATTATACGAGAAAATATTTCTCATGAAATCACTCATGCACAAATTAAGCCACGCACTCCTCTTCTCATGCCCTTAGTGGATAGGAATAAATTGGTTTCCATTTGAATTCAAAATTTGATTTGAATTCAAATGTGCAATTACTCATCTTTATCCTCTCACGTGGATAAGATGTTTGATATTATTTTAAAAGGAGGAGAAGAGTGGGGCGTGTGAAAGAAAAATTTTGGAGAGAAAATATGGGCGTGAGAAATCCTTGTGTGCAAGGTGAAGGTCTATATCCTTTCGAGAGAAAAAAAAAGAAAAGAAAGAAAAAAAGGTGCGTAGGGTTTCAGTGAGTTTCCCAGGCTTTCAGCCTGGGGTTAGGGAAGTGAGAAGGTAAGCTATGAGTATCGTGAGCCCACCAAATTTTAAAAATATCTTCAACATCCTCTCAAGCATGTCTGCTAATGATCCGGAGTATCCAAAGAATCGACAGACATCGATCGAAGGAGTTCGATCAGCATCGGCCGTCGAAAAGGCTCTACAACAAGCTAGCACTCGTGAGGAGTCGATCAGATCGAGAGCTTCATGTGGATGATCTACAGAGGCCAGACACACTGTGTGGCTACTTCATGATGATCAGACTCTCTCGACGATGATCAGATTGCGGCGATCTACTACCCGCATAAAGGTATTGTGTTCTGAACACATTACAGTAAAGTATTTACTGTTCAAATTTGAATTTCAAATTTAAATGCATGCATGCTCTATATCATAGTTAGATCCTAGTGTAGGATAAATTTTTATTAATTAATTAGATTAATTAATAATTTTTACTATAAAATAGTGATTTTAAAAAAATTTTAAAATTACCATTTTACCCTTGCACTGAATTTCGCTTCACATATGTATAGTTTAAAAAATTTTTTAAACATCTATACAGTGGAAGTAAATAAATTAAAATATTTTTAATTTAATTATGTATCATATTTGATTTGAAAATCCTAGCAAAGATCTTGACACAAATATGCAACCACAATCTAAAATCTGAAAAAAGAAAACAAGTGATTAGAAAAATAAATTGGAGATTAGATCTCCATACCTCGAATTCTAATCGTAGCCGCGCACGCATCCGACCTCTACTGATATCCACATGAAGCCATCTGATCGAAGCATCAAGATCATCGATGTGCTAGCACCTTACAGATCTTGCTCCTCATCCTTGGATCTAGATCTCTTCTTTCAGATCTTGAAGAAGGAGATTGCTGCATGAACTCTTAAACGCAGATCTGACGGGATTTGAACCAAATCACCATAAAGAGAACAAGAACCCTTCTTCATCTCTTCTTCTCTCTCTTTTCTTTTCTTAGATCTGATCTCCTATCAGATCTGGATGTTGGATGTGAAGGGAGAAAGAAGGGAGGTGTTGGGAGGTGTTTTGCGGTAAGAAAGAAGACCCTAACACCTTAGCGCATGCCACCCTTATTCTCATCTTAATTTTTGTTGCACCACCACAAAACCTTCATGCCCCCTTAGAGATAAGATCAGATCTTATCTAAATAAGAAAGAATGGTGTGTAATAAAGGAATGAAAAATTTTGTGCACCAAAGAAAAAACGTGAGATCTCTCACGTAAATAATTTTTAGCGCACGCCCATTCCTTCCAAGAATTTTTGTCACACAAAAATTTTTCCACTCCTCAAAAAAATTAGATTAGGTAGTTCTCTTGATAAGGCATCTATTCAAATCAAATTTGGATAGATGTCCAAAAAGAGAGAGAGTTCCAAAAGGATGGGGCACCAACTATTGGTGCCTCTCCCCTATTCACGTACGCAAAGAATAAGGGGCAAGTTTCAACATGCACCCTTCTCTTTTTGGCATAAATTTTGGATAGAGAGTCTTAGAGGACTAGGACTCTCTGAGTCATAGTTCATCTGGTTCAAATAGAGCCTCAATCAGGTTCAAAGCGACTCCGAAATGAGTCAAATTCGAAAAGACTGTCAAGCCTGATCCAATCAAGCTTGTAATCCAAATCTGATTTGGATAATTGAACCCAGTTAGTATTAAATTAAATTAAATTTAATTAAATTAAATCTAATTTAAATTAATTAAAATTTAATTTATAATTTAATTAGTCTCAAAAAAATTATAATATTTATAATTAAATCCTTGCGCTAACAATTAGTAGCTGCCAAAACTATAATGCTTACAAATTAGCAGTTTCTAAAATTCAAACTATCAATCTAATTGATAATTCGAATATGATCCAAGCCATTGATTGTAAGAACCAGATCTAGGGTTTCAGGTTTAGATCTTGAAACTTTTTCAAAATCATACAGCGGAAGACTAAAATAAATCAAAATTGATTTTCTAAAATCAGAAAATTTTTAGATCTAACATCCTATTACATGATTATTACATAGCATTAAATTAAAAAAATAAAATATATAGAGCATGAACTACATGTTGATCATATCAACATGTTTCTATACTACATCTAATGTATATATTAAACAATAGATCAGATCTATTACCTTGCAAGTTAGATGTTCTAACCTCGCTGATTCGGGCTTGAGGATGATGTTGCCAGCCGCACATGTATCCGGCCTCTAGGAGTCGTCCACATGAGCCCATGAATCTCGATCAGAAGTCCTGCTTCAGGAAATCAACACAGTATGCTAGTACTGTGCTGATCCTTCTTTGATGGTTGATCAGGTGCCTCCTTCTTCTTGATTTGGACTCTTCCAAAGATGGAAAGTAGGAAGAAGAGTTTTAGATCTGAGATGCTCTCAGGAAACTCAAGATGGAGGGAGGAAAGATATGAAAACAGACAACCCTAGAAGAAGACCCTCTTCTTCTTCTCGTTTCTCTCTCTAGACACCCTAACTTGTGTCTATTATATCTCCATGACCCAAAGGTCTTTCTCTCTGATTTTTGGATGGCCCAAAGGTCTCTCTATCATCTTCAAAAATTTCATGAAGAAACTCATTTTATATAGAGAGATATGATAGAGTCCTTGTCTAGGTCAAATACCTAGTCAAGGCTTATCCAAACATGGCAAGATAAGGGGCACCCAACTCTTGAACACCTCCTCCTTATTTTCATACATGGATCACTAGAAAAGGGTGCACAATGTGTACCCTAAAAGCCATAAAAATTTCAAAAAAAAATTGGATAAATTTGGTGCAAAATTGAAAGAGTTTTGGATTTCTAAAACTCTATCTCATAGAATTCGAAATCCAAACTTATTCCTCTTTGATTTGATCCAAACCACCTTCCATGTAAGAAAGAAGAGAGGAAACCTTTTGTGAACGTGGGAGAGACCTGGGAGAGGGCTTTTGTCACATAAAATAAGAGGAGATTGGCATTGAATGAGAGAGAGGGCGTGGGGAAGGCTTATGTGGTGCAAGGTGGAATCCTAGTCTTACTAGGATTCTATCTTATGACTTGTTTAAATTTGGTTTCTCAAATCAAATCAAACCAAAATTAGATCAACCTAATTAAAATAGGTCTTAACCCAATTAAGAATCTAATTTAATCAGATTAAATTATATTTAAATCTAATTTAATTTTCTAATCAAATTAGAAATTAGATTGACCCAAGTCCTAATTGAACTAGGACTAGTTTTTCTTTGCACTTGGCTTATCCAATAAACCAATTGGACTTGATCCAATCAAGTCCAAACTAAATTTAATTTAATTATATTTAATTAGACTTAATCTCAGCCCATTGGCTTAATAAAATTAAGTCAATTAGCAATCGAATTGCCAATCGATCCTCCTGCAACACTTGCACTGGGTTAAATGTCAATCGTATTGATCATTTAACCCTAGAACGATTCTTAATCATTGATCAACCATCCGATCGGATCATGAACACTAATGTGTGTGACCTCATAGATCTGAATCTAAGCCGATAGTACAGAAATAAATTTCTGTACCAATCGAAGTGACCACCTAGCAATGGTACCCGACGACCGGATAGGTCGAATGTGTAGAACAACATCCTTAGAACCCATGCGGATATAGTTTTCATATAATTCATCCCCTTGACCAAAATGATCATAGGACACCCCAGAGTTTAACTGTTGTTGGGTATAAAATACCCACAGCCGAAGTCCTCAGCAGAATCTGCCCAAGTAGACTCCGCTCGGACTCCTACGGGAGCCGGGCTCCGTCCTCAACATCAGCTGTCGGTAAGCCTTGTCCGGACTCCTACGGGGGCCAGACTTCGCCTTTGACTTTAATTACAGGAAGACTCCGCCCAGACTCCTACGGGAGCCGGGCTTCGTCCTTGACTCCAATGACTGCAGACAGACTTCGTCCGGACTCCTACGGGAGTCGGACTCCGCCAACAACTTCAACCGCAAGTAGACTCCACCCAGACTCCTACAGGAGCTAGGCTCCGTCCTCAACATCAGCTGCCGGTAATCCTTGTCCGGACTCCTACGGGAGCCGGACTTTGCCTTTAACTTTAATTGCAGGAAGACTCTGCCCGGACTCCTACGGGAGTCGGGCTTCGTCCTCGACTCCAACGGCTGCAGACAGACTTCGTCCGGACTCCTACGAGAGTCGGACTCCGCCAACAACTTCAACCGCAAGTAGACTCCGCCTGGACTCCTATGGGAGCCAGGCTTCATCCTCAACATCAGCTGCCGGTAAGCCTTGTCTGGACTCCTACGGGAGCCGGACTCTGCCTTTAACTTTAATTGCAGGAAGACTCCGCCCGGACTCCTACGGGAGCCGGGCTTCATCCTCGACTCCAACGACTGTAGACAGACTTCGTTCGGACTCCTACGGGAGCCAGACTCCGCCAACAACTTCAACCGCAAGTAGACTCCGCCCGGACTCCTATGGGAGCCGGGCTCCATCCTCAACATCAGCTGCCGGTAAGCCTTGTCCGGACTCCTACGGGAGCCGGACTCCGCCTTTAACTTTAATTGCAGGAAGACTCCGCCCGGACTCCTACGGGAGTCGGGCTTCATCCTCGACTCCAATGGCTGCAGACAGACTTCGTCCGGACTCCTACGGGAGTCGGACTCCGCCAACAACTTCAACCGCAAGTAGACTCCGCCCGGACTCCTACAGGAGCCAGGCTCCGTCCTCAACATCAGCTGCCGGTAAGCCTTGTCCGGACTCCTACGGGAGCCGGACTTCGCCTTTAACTTTAATTGCAGGAAGACTCCGCCCGGACTCCTATGGGAGCCGGGCTTCATCCTCGACTCCAACGGCTACAGACAGACTTCGTCCGGACTCCTACGGGAGTCGGACTCCGCCAACAACTTCAACCGCAAGTAGACTCCGCCCGGACTCCTACAGGAGCTGGGCTCAGTCCTCAACATCAGCTGTCGGTAAGCCTTGTCCGGACTCCTATGGGAGCCAGACTTCGCCTTTAACTTTAATTGCAGGAAGACTCTGCCCGGCCCCTACGGGAGCCGGGCTTCGCATTTAACTTTAACTGCAAGTAGACTTCGTCCGGACTCCTACGGAAGTCAGACTCCATCCTCTATTCCGACTGAAGACCTCACCCAAACTCCTACGGATACCGGACCTCGCTACCGACTCCAACCGAACTTCGACCGACAAGTCTGGACCCCCTGGCAGGCCACAGTAATGGACAACACTGCTCCACTCCCTGCGTCGAACTCTATGCAGCTCCATCACTCCCTGACAGGCCGCAGTAACGGTCACAGTACTACTCCACTCCCTACGATGGGTCTCGCGCAGCTCCACTACTCCCTAGCTGGCCACAATAACGGCCATGATCCTGCTCCACTTCCTGTGATGGATACCGCACGATTCTCCCATCCGCTGGCAAATCACGACAACAGACGCCACCCCACTCCCCGTGGCAGACTCCATGTGGCACACCCCGGTGATAGCCACAGGTCCACTCCACTACTCTTCGCAGCAAACTCCGCCTGACCTAGGGCAGCCCACTGCCAGACGGTTACAGATGTCGCTATCAGGCTACTGCCCCCTCCGCCTATAAAAGGGGGGCTCCAGATATGTTATTCTATAAGCTCTAATCTTTCATCTAAAAACTCTGCTAAATTCTTCATTCGAGCACTCCATTCTTGTTGAGGCAGAGAACTGACTTGAGCATCGGAGGGTCTTGCCGGAGCAACCCCACCTCCGGTTTAGACTTCCTTTGCAGGTCCCGACGGCGACCGCGACTTCTCCGACTCCAGCTTCTCCAACGCAAGCGGATTTTTGCACCAACAAGATTGGCGCTAGAGGAAGGGGGCGTGTCTTCGCAGTACCCTTGTTCTTAAAGGAGCGCTCAGCGGATCCACCTCCGATCGTCTCCTCCGACACCCACTCCTTGTTTCCCCCCACGGGATCCATACTTGATGCCTCCTCGCAAGGCATCCACGCGACGGTCCACGGCCTCCGCGGCCAGATCCCAGGCTCCGGCCTCCCCTCCTGTTTCTCAACCTCCTCCTCCTCCTCCGACGGCGGCAGTCGGCGTGGAGCAGTTTGACCTGCTGGCGCAGCAGGTTAGAGGCCTCACCGAGGCTGTGCAAGCTATGCAGCAGCAGCAGCCGCAGGCATCGGTACGTCCGAAAAGGGCATCCCCGGAACACCAGAATCCGGCGGCGGGGCGGGCCACCTGGGCCAGCCGCCCCATCCTTCCTGAGAAAATGAACCCGAGGGTAGAGAGCCCTCAATCGGACCACGACTCCACCCCTGGAAGATCCCTGCCCCCATTCTGCCAGAGGACCCTCGAGACTCGAAGTCGAGAGGATTTCCTGGACCGGAGGCTCCAGGAGATGAACCGACGGATCGAAGAACTCCGCCATGCGTCCCCCGCTTATGGTGAGGATATTTGTACTGACCCTCCCTTCTCCCAAATGATCATGCAGGAACCAATCCCACCAAATTTCAAGCTTCTCCAGTTCGAAAGTTACGACGGGACTTCGGACCCGATTGATCATCTGGAGGCCTTCCGGACGATGATGCTGCTTCACGGTGCTCCTGATGCCATCTTATGCCGGGCCTTCCCGTCCACCTTGAAGGGAGCAGCGAGGAATTGATACTCGGCTTTGAAATCGGGTACCATCTTTTCCTTCGATCAAATGAGCCACCAATTTGTGGCCCATTTTGTTAGCAGCCGGTGCCTCCAGAAGGGTTCGGAATCCCTCATCAACATCAAGCAAAGGGAAGGGGAGTCCATTCGGGCCTACATCAACCGCTTCAACATCGCGGCGCTGGAGGTCCGGAACTTGGACCAATCAGTCGCAATGGCCGCCCTGAAGGGTGGCCTTCAGAAGAATGATCTTTTGTTCTCCCTGGAGAAGAAGTATCTCAGGGATTTTGCTAATTTGCTGGCCCGGACTGAAGGGTACGCCCGAACGGAAAAAGCCTTCAAAATGAAGGATGAAGAGACGGCGAGGGAGCGGCAAGCGGGAGACTCGAGTAAGCCCGCAATTGAAAAAAGGCTAAAGGAAGCCCGGCTGCATTCTCGATCCCCTCCTGGCCATAAGCGCGCCCATACTCCACCCCGGGCGTGCAAGCAGAGAAGCCCGGATCATGGGGTTCGGCGGGGTTCCCCACCAGGGAGATTCCGCAACTACGCCCCCCTCAACGCCTCGAAGGCCCAGGTATTAATGGAGGTCAGGGAGCAGCTCCCTAGGCCGGAGAGGATGCGCACACACCCCGGGAAGCGCAACCCCAACAAGTTCTGCCTCTACCACCGCGACCACGGCCATGACACAGAGGAATGCATCCAGCTCCGGGATGAGATCGAGGAGCTCATTCGGTGAGGTCGACTCGACAGGTTCATCCGACGCAGGCCTGAGGGTAGAGGAGATCGGCCAAGGGCCCTTCCGCAGCCTGAGCCGCCAAGAAGGGAGGAGCAACCCGGGGACCGGCCTCCCATCGGGACCATCGACTCCATCACCGGAGGACCTCAAGGAGGAGCGGACCATCCACGACCGTGGAACTTTAAAAATCTGTAAATGTATCACTTACGATTTCACCTTGAATCTAAATTTCTTTCTACTTGACGTACTCTTCCCATCTGGCGTGGATTTATTACGACTGGATATGACCCCTCCAAATGCTTGGAGCAAAGTTATGTTAGGAACGGGGGAGAACCCCGTCCTAACATACCTAAAATGAAAGTCCGACTATCTCAAAATCGGATTGGGGGAGAGGCCTTACAACGTCCTAATGTGCCCCTACAGCCATGTCAGGAACAGGAGGAGAACCTCGTCCTGACATGAGCAAAGTCAAAGGCCCGATTCTTATAGATCAGATGGGAGGAGAGGCCTTACAACGCCCTAATATGCCCCCACAACCATGTCAGGAACAGGAGGAGAACCTCGTCCTGACATGAGTAAAGTCAAAGGCCCGATTCTTTTAGATCGGATGGGGGGAGAGGCCTTACAATGCCCTAATGTGCCCCCACAGCCATGTCAGGAATAGGAGGAGAACCTCGTCCTGACATGAGCAAAGTCAAAGGCCCGGTTCTTTTAGACCAGATGGGGGGAGAGGCCTTACAGCGCCCTAATGTGCCCCCATAGCCATGTCAGGAACAAGAGGAGAACCTCGTCCTGACATGAGCAAAGTCGAAGGTCCGGTTCTTTTAGACCGGATGGGGGGAGAGGCCTTACAGCACCCTAACGCGCCCCCATAGCCAAGTCAGGAACGGGAGGGGAACCTCGCCCTGACTCGAGCAAAGTGGAAGGCCCGGACTCCTACGGGAGCCAGGCTCCGTACACAACGCCAAGGAAGACTTCACCTGGACTCCTACGGGAGCCGAGCTCCGTCCACAACGCCAAGAAAGACTTCACCCGGACTCCTACGGGAGCCAGGCTCCATCCACAATGCCAAGGAAGACTTCACCCGGACTCCTACGGGAGCCGGGCTCCATCCACAATGCCAAGGAAGACTTCACCTGGACTCCTACGGGAGCCGGGCTCCGTCCACAATGCCAAGGAAGACTTCACCCGAACTCCTACGAAAGTTGGGCTCCATCCACAACGCCAAGGAAGACTTCACCTGGACTCCTATGGGAGCCAGGCTCCGTCCACAACGCCAAGGAAGACTTCACCCGGACTCCTACGGGAGTCGGGCTCTGTCCACAACGTCAAGAAAGACTCCACCCAGACTCCTACGGGAGCCGGGCTCCACCCACGACTTCTGCAGCGAGGGCTGATGGTGACGAAACCCAGCCGCCCAACAAGATCGGATGAAAGGAAAAAGCCCCTTAGCGGTACCTCCTCGCTTCTATGCAACCCCGCGAAAAGCGGGGGAGGGCCCTCACTTTGAGAAGAGGAGGAAAATTAAAAAAGAAGGACTTCGTCTCAACTGAAACGGGGGGTTCCTACCGAACACCCCCGGCCTCTGAAAAGACTTTCGACACCACTTAGGAAGACAACGACATCCCTGAAGTAGTGCGGAGCCCGGACGGTCAAGCTCGGGCTTGCGGCCTTGTACGACGAGAAAGGCGAGCTAACGCATCGATGACCGGATACCTCCCCCCCAACGACGTCTACATCAGACAGGTCAAACGATAAGAAAAGTTCGGCGAACAGTAATTTAGTGCAATGCACGGACGAGGTAACACAAAACACCCTTTTCATTCTATTTTTGATATACACGCTACAAAGGTCGGAAGGCCAAGGAAAGAAAGGCAAAACGACAAAAAGGAAAGTAAATACATGAAAAGACAAAAAGAGCTCTAAGAGGGCCCGGCTCCCTCCGACCTAGAATTATCTACTCCATCCCTTAACCAGGACTACCTTAGATTCTCAATTTCTTCTTCTAGCTCTCCCCTTTTCTGCAGTGCATCCTGGAGCGCCCGACGAAGTTGCTGGCTCTCGACCTCCGCCTCTCGATGCCTCTTCCTCAAGACCTCAGATTCCACCTCCGCGTCCGCGACGGCCCGCTGCTCGTACGCCAGTTGGATCTTCAGTTGTTGCAGCTCAGCTGTCTTTTCCCTGAGGGAGACAGAAATCCCCTCAACGGTGCCTCTTAGGGCTTGGAGCTCATCAGAATCTCGGGCGGAAGTAAGCTGTGCCCTGCTAGCCAGCTGCCTTTGGAGACGGACGACTTCATCGGCCGCCGCCCTGAATCTCCCTTTATACTCTTCCACCTGCCTGCGCCAGCTAGCCCGATGCACGTCGTGGCTCACCTCGACGTCCTGAAGCTGCTGCTGAAGGTTGGAGACCTTCTTCGACCACTTCTGGTCACCGTCGACCCAGGCCAAGAGTCGGGACGAATTTCCTTCCAGCTGGCCGATCTTCCCCTTCGCAGCTGACAGTTCCACCTTGAGGGCGCTGATCCTGGCGGCCTGGGCCCAAATTCGATCGCTGGCGCTCTTCTTGCATTCCTCGAGTTCCTTCACGAAGTCCGCCTTCCTACGGCTATACTCCATGATCCCCTTCACGTGGAGATTCCGAAAGTGGGTGGCCTCAACGGTGGCTTCAGAATGACCTTCTCTCAATTGGCGGAGCTCGCCTCCCATCTTCTTTAACTTCTTTGTCAGGTGAAGGACTTCCTTCTTCAGTCGCTGGATCGTCGATTTCAGCTGGACCCCCAGGGGCAGAGGAAGTGCTTCTACAGGACACTGCCATCGGAAGGCAAAAGCGTCAAAACATGACTCATTGCAGGGAGGAGAGCAGAGAGAAGGAGGGGGGGAGGAGAAGCCATCCGCAATAAGAAATTCAACTTTATTGATTGGATAATTTTTGAAGACAAACAGAAAAGAAAAATTACGATGAAATAAAGGTACAAGATCGGAGGTCTCAGACCTCGGGGGCGGGGGTTGGAGAACTCGACGTTCCCGGCAAGGGGGCTGCGACGGCAGTGGCGGCTGGCGAGGGACCGGTCTCGTCTTGAGACTCCTCGCCTAGGAAGCTGAGGTCGAGCTCTGGAAATTTTCTGGCCACCTTCTCTTGGCAGAGCTCGAACCCCTT
Organism: Elaeis guineensis; assembly: GCF_000442705.2. NCBI lineage: Eukaryota > Viridiplantae > Streptophyta > Magnoliopsida > Arecales > Arecaceae > Elaeis > Elaeis guineensis. The sequence continues at coordinate 15,586,910 of NC_026006.2, read as the reverse complement.
TATGAATGCTTCCTGGCCAAATTGGACCTTCAGATCCCTCATCTCCGTGGAGGCCTTGAATTCCTCTATCGCAAGGGCTCTGGCCTCCGAGACCAGGGCTGGAGTTTGCTCGACCAAGTTGGCGACCTCGGCCTCCGCCTTCCTCGCCAATTCCTCCAAGATCTGCCTCTCCTCCTCTCGGGCTCGCTTCTCTCTTTCCAGGGCCTCCTGGAGGGCGGCTACTTCAGCCGTCTTTGCTTGGAGGCGAGCAACTTCGGCCTGACAGCGTTCCTCCACCTGGAGGATGTCCCTCCTCGTGCGGCTCACCGCCTCGATATAGGCGAGGAGCTGGTGCCCAATCTGCAAGGGCGGCTAGGGAATTAGAACAAAGGCCGAATAGCCGTGTAAATGAAGATCCGCTTACCTCAAGGAAGGACCCCAAAGAGTCCTAGGCCTGCTGCTCAGGATCGGCACGGTCGATCCTCTCAACGATGTCAGGCAGAATGCAGCCGTCGATCAGCCGCCTGATCAAGTCCCTATCGTTGAAGGGATTCTCCGATCCCTCTTCGGAGCAGAGGGACTCGTCCGCAGCGGTTCGGCGGCTACTCGCCCTGTGGGCCACCGATTTCCTTCTTCTTCCCACGGTGGGCGCCTCCGTGGAGCGGACCCCCGAAATGGGGGCCCCAGTCGGCGAACTCCTCGAGGAGGCTCAGGGAGCCGTTGGCTCGGCATCCGAGGGAATGTCGATGGCCGGGGCCACCTTGACAGGTGCAGCTAAGCTCGACTCCTCCGCCCTGGCCCTCTTCGCCGATCCGGAGGTCGCAGCGCCCTTTCTCTTGTGGATCCGAAGGCCCCTGGCTAGCATCCGCGCTGCTTTGACGTCCATTCTTAAAAAAAAAAAAAAAAAAAGAGAAAAAAAGAGAAGAAGAAGAAAAAGAGAAAAAGAGAGAGAGAAAAGGAAAGAAGAAAAAGAAGTAAACCAATCAGTCAAAGAGCAAAAAAAAAAAAAAAAAAAGAAAAAAGAAAGAGAGAAAGAAGCAGAAGGGAAAGAGAGAGAGAAGGAGGAAGAAAGAGAAAGAAGAAAGGTGTGAAAAGAGAAGATAAGGTAAAAGATGAATACTCGCTGGATCCTAGGGACTCAGGCCGATGTTGAAAAAAAATTGCTCCCTCAGAAGATTGGGAAGGGAAGGAGCGGAGTAAGCTAGAAGCTTTCGGGCAGCCTGGAGGTCATCCTCCCCCAGGCTGGGGGCCCGACGGACAGAATCCCTCAGAGAGCCCCAAGGGGGCAGGCCCAGTCTCAAGGTCGGGCAGTGAACAAAGAGATATTTCCCCTTCCAATTGTGGATTAAAGAAGGGGCGCCTTTCAGCAACCCCTTCTTGTCGAACTGGGGGGAGAAGTACTACCAGTCCTTCGCCGAAGGATGGCGTTTGAAAGTATAGAAGTGCCTAAACAGGGAGAGGGACGGTTGGACCTCGACTACATGGCAAAGGGAGAGAAATCCTATCAAAAACCTAAAAGAATTCGGGGCCACGGAAGCCAAGGAGATGTCTAAGAAGCGGAAGAGGACAACAACAAAGGAAGGAAGCGGAAGCCGGAGTCCGGCACGGAACGCTTCCTGGTACAGACAAAAACGACCAGACGGGGGGGTGCTGGCCCGGTCAGAAGGGCCAGGCAGCTCCAGGTCATACTCCAGAGGAACTCCATACTGAACCCTTATCAGAAGGAGTTCCTCCGAGGTCAGGGAACATGGAATGGCGCCCGGTGCAAAAACCGGGCGGAGCCCAGCCCCAGACACGGGTTCATCTACAGAGCAGGGGACCTGGGGGTTTGAGGCGGAAGAGCTCCTGGAACTGCAGGGAGCGGAAGAGCCGGACGATATTTCAAGTAGTTTCGAAGGAGGGCTCTAAAGGTCCCTAAGAAGACGGACAGAATGGGGGACGAGAGGCCACAGGAAGCTAACTCGGAGGGATGCAAAAAAATAACTACAGAGAAGAAGTCCCTAGGCGGTGGAAAGAAGGTTGAAGGTGCTGGAACTAACCTATGTCGCTTTGAGGGACCCGAGGGACGAAGATAGAGACAATTTGGAAGGCACCTACGGGCCGAGAAGATGCCCACTGAAACAGGGCTCTCGAAGAGAAGGCAGACACTGATAGAAACTCTGGGGTGGAATAGGGCACCTAAAGGTGAGAGGACGGGTTTAAATAGACCCTGGGATCCGGCACCATAATGATCACGAATCCCCCCAAGCCAATCCACGACAGGCACGTATCCCACTCCCCCCAACAGGCTGCTAAAAGCGGCTGATGAATCAGCAGGGCCATTATGGCGCCATACCTGGGCCAGTGTACCGGCGAGAATTTCGAAGGGTCGCTTCGTATCGCCCCAATCCGAAAAGACTCCAGCACGCACACATTTAATGCCAAAATATCTGGGGGCGGCAGTGCGCAGGATTCGAGGGGATGGTTTCGGCTGTGCCCATCTCTCTCTGTACTTCCTTCGTTCGAAATTCAAACTCGAAAGTAGGGGGACTGGTGTTGGGTATAAAATACCCACAGCCAAAGTCCTCAGCAGAATCTGCCCAAGTAGACTCCGCCCGGACTCCTACGGGAGTCGGGCTCCATCCTCAACATCAGCTGCCGGTAAGCCTTGTCCGGACTCCTACGGGGGCCGGACTTCGCCTTTGACTTTAATTGCAGGAAGACTCCGCCCAGACTCCTACGGGAGCCGGGCTTCATTCTTGACTCCAACGGCTGCAGACAGACTTCGTCCGGACTCCTACGGGAGCCGGACTCCGCCAACAACTTCAACCGCAAGTAGACTCCGCCCGGACTCCTACAGGAGCTGGGCTCCATCCTCAACATCAGCTGCCGGTAAGCCTTGTCTGGACTCCTACGGGAGCCGGACTTTGCCTTTAACTTTAATTGCAGGAAGACTCCGCCCGGACTCCTACGGGAGTCGGGCTTCATCCTCGACTCCAACGGCTGCAGACAGACTTCGTCCGGACTCCTACGAGAGCCAGACTCCACCAACAACTTCAACCGCAAGTAGACTCCGCCCGGACTCCTATGGGAGCCGGGCTCCATCCTCAACATCAGCTGCCGGTAAGCCTTGTCTGGACTCCTACGGGAGCTGGACTCCGCCTTTAACTTTAATTGTAGGAAGACTCCGCCCGAACTCCTACGGGAGCCGGGCTTCATCCTCGACTCCAACGGCTGCAGACAGCCTTCGTCCGGACTCCTACGGGAGCCGGACTCCGCCAACAACTTCAACTGCAAGTAGACTCCGCCCGGACTCCTACGGGAGCCGGGCTCCATCCTCAACATCAGCTGTCGGTAAGCCTTGTCCGGACTCCTACAGGAGCCAGACTCTGCCTTTAACTTTAATTGTAGGAAGACTCCGCCCGGACTCCTACGGGAGCCGGGCTTCGTCCTCGACTCCAACGGCTGCAGACAGACTTCGTCCGGACTCCTATGGGAGCCGGACTCCGCCAACAACTTCAATCGCAAGTAGACTCCGCCCGGACTCCTACGGGAGCCGGGCTCCATCCTCAACATCAGCTGCCGGTAAGCCTTGTCCGGACTCCTACGGGAGCCGGACTCCGCCTTTAACTTTAATTGCAGGAAGACTCCGCCCGGACTCCTACGGGAGTCGGGCTTCGTCCTCGACTCCAATGGCTGCAGACAGACTTCGTCCGGACTCCTACGGGAGCCGGACTCCGCCAACAACTTCAACCGCAAGTAGACTCCGCCCGGACTCCTACGGGAGTCGGGCTCCGTCCTCAACATCAGCTGCCGGTAAGCCTTGTTCGGACTCCTACGGCAGCCAGACTCCGCATTTAACTTTAATTGCAGGAAGACTCTGCCCGGACTCCTACGGGAGCCGGGCTTCGTCCTCGACTCCAACGGCTGCAGACAGACTTCATCCGGACTCCTACGGGAGCCAGACTCCGCCAACAACTTCAACCGCAAGTAGACACCGCCCGGACTCCTACGGGAGCCGGGCTCCATCCTCAACATCAGCTGCCGGTAAGCCTTGTCCGGACTCCTACGGGAGTCGGACTTCGCCTTTAACTTTAATTGCAGGAAGACTCCGCCCGGACTCCTATGGGAGCCGGGCTTCGTCCTCGACTCCAACGGCTGCAGACAGACTTCGTCCGGACTCCTACAGGAGCCGGACTCCACCAACAACTTCAATCGCAAGTAGACTCCACCCAGACTCCTACAGGAGCTGGGCTCCGTCCTCAACATCAGCTGCCGGTAAGCCTTGTCCGGACTCCTATGGGAGCCGGACTTCGCCTTTAACTTTAATTGCAGGAAGACTCCGCCCGGCTCCCGTATAGACTCCGCCCGGCCCCTACGGGAGCCGGGCTTCGCCTTTAACTTTAACTGCAAGTAGACTTCGTCCGGACTCCTACGGAAGCTAGACTCCATCCTCTATTCCGACTGAAGACCTCACCTAAACTCCTACGGATACCGGACCTCGCTACCGACTCCAACCGAACTTCGACCGACAAGTCTGGACCCCCTGGCAGGCCACAGTAACGGACAACACTGCTCCACTCCCTACGTCGGACTCTACGCAGCTCCATCACTCCCTGACAGGCCGCAGTAACGGTCACAGCACTACTCCACTCCCTACGACGGGTCTCGCGCAGCTCCACTACTCCCTGGCAGGCCACAATAACGGCCACGATCCTGCTCCACTTCCTGCGATGGATACCGCACGATTCTCCCATCCACTGGCAAATCACGACAACAGACGCCGCCCCACTCCCCGCGGCAGACTCCACGTGGCACACCCCGGTGATAGCCACGGGTCCACTCCACTACTCTTCGCAGCAAACTCCGCCTGACCCAAGGCAGCCCACTGCCAGACGGTTACAGATGTCGCTATCAGGCTACTGCCCCCTCTGCCTATAAAAGGGGAGCTCCAGATACGTTATTCTTTAAGCTCTAATCTTTCATCTAAAAACTCTGCTAAATTCTCCGTTCGAGCACTCCATTCTTGTTGAGGCAGAGAACTGACTTGAGCATCGGAGGGTCTTGCCGGAGCAACCCGACCTCCGATTTAGACTTCCTTTGCAGGTCCCGGTGGTGACCGCGACTTCCCCGACTCCATCTTCTCCGACGCAAGCGGATTTTTGCACCAACAACTGTCAACTCTGATCAGGTTGTCCACATTGTATTTCAAAATATCAAATCTATCTGATGGATTATCCTGGCCAAGATTTTGCTAAATTGAAATATAGCGACTCATTCTTCTCCAACTCTTGGAGTAGTCAATCCCATCTCGATCACACTCTAACTTCGCAAGTACTTGACTGTGCCCAGAAGCCTTTCATCCCTAAATTAAAAATTCAATTAGTCCAATACCAAAGCACAGTGAGTTGCTTGCAAGTCACTGAGGCGATCTCAGGTCTAAGGGACACTTATACCTATATCCCATCAAAGATATTCTCGATAGTAGAATACTCTGGAGTTGGTCACGTTCAATGATGATGTACCAGTACATCTCACCTGTATGCCATACCAGTGTCTCCACACTCTTTGGTTAAGAGGACAACCAACCCATATGGCCTACAGTGACCTATGCTCGATAGAAGCTGTCGTCCTTATTAACAGCCTATCATTTGATCGTGAACAGTTTTAAGGACTAATCGATAAATCTTCTCTTTATCTAATCTAAATAGTCCTAAGGACTTCATCATAACAATGGAGTTCATTAGAAGATGAAAGCTTATGATGAAAATATCAAATATATTTTATTTATTAACAAATCAATTACAATACTTGGTTGCTCAACCATCAACAGCTTGACGATTGGCTTTTTGGGACATATTTTCCAACAACTCCCACTTGTCCTAAAGTCACTCGGCACAGTATCTAATACCCATCTTCGACTTGTGGTTGTCGAACTCCTTTATCACCAGGGCTTTAGTGAAGGGGTCAGCCAGGTTCTCCTTTCTGTTGATCTTCTGAAGGTCGACATCACCTTGATCCACGATCTTCCGGACCAGGTGGAAGCGGTGCAAGATGTACTTCGTCCGTTGATGTGCTTTGGGTTCCTTTGCCTAAGCTATGGCACCAGTGCTGTCGCAGTAGAGCAGGACCGGACCATCGAGGGAGGATGCTACTTCGAGCTTGTTGATGAATTTCCTCAGCCACACAGCTTCCTTCACGGCATCCGATGTTGTGATGTACTCCGCTTCACAAACAGAGTCCGCCACGGTATGCTGCTTGAAACACTTCCAACAGATGGCTCCACCATTTAGAGTAAAGATATAACCCGACACGCTCCTGCTGTCATCATGGTCAGATTGAAAGCTAGAGTCTATGAACCCCACAAGTTTCAGATCTGACTCGCCATAAACCAACCATTGGTCTTTAGTATTTCTCAAATACTTAAGGATGGCTTTAACCACTTTCCAATGATTTTCTCCAAGATCAGATTGGTATCTACTCACTACTCCTAGTGAGTATGCCACATCTGGTCTTGTACATGTCATGGCATACATGATAGATCCCATGGCTGAAGCATATGGGACTCTACTCATACGCTCTCTCTCTTCAGGAGTTGTCGGACAATCCTTCTTAAAGAGAGAAATTTCATGGCCTATCGGTAGATAGCCCTTCTTGGAATTCTCCATGCTGAACCTCTTCAGCATAGTGTCTATGTACATGGACTGGGATAACCCAAGAATCTTTTTAGATCTATCCCTATAGATCTTCATCCCTAGGATGTAGGATGCTTCATCCAAATTCTTCATGGAGAACTGTGATTACAACCAAACTTTTATTCTCTATAGTGCGGGGATGTCATTCCCGATTAAGAGAATGTCATCCACGTACAAGATAAGGAATACCACAACTGGACCATTTGTCCATTTATAGATGCAGGGCTCTTCTCCATTCTTAATGAAGCCATACATTTTGATCATCTTATCAAAATGCATGTTCCAACTCCGAGAAGCTTGCTTCAATCCATAAATGGATCTCTGAAGCTTGCACATCTTGGACTCATCTGTGGATGTAAACCCCTCAGGTTGTATCATATACACCTCTTCGGTCAGCTCTCCATTCAGAAAAGCTATCTTTACATCCATCTACCAGATCTCATAATCCAGATGGGCAGCCATTGCAAGCATTATTCGAATGGATTTGAGTATTGCCACAGGGGAAAATATCTTGTCATAGTCAATACCATAACATTGACGATACCCCTTGGCGATCAGATAGGGTTTTATAGGTCTCCACCTTTCCATCTGCGCCCCTCTTCCTTTTGAAGACCCATTTACATCCAATGGGTTTAACCCCTTCAGGTGGGTCAACCAATGTCCATACATCGTTGACCTTCATGGACTCCATTTCGGATTTCATGGCTTCAAGCCATTTCTTGAAATTAGGTCTCTGCATTGCATCCATATAGGTGATCAGATCCTCATTATTCTCATCAAGTTTGATGGGATCACCATCTCGGATCAAGAAACTGTAGTATCTGTCCGGTTGATGCGGTACTCTACCGGATCGCCTTAATGGTGCAGGTACATTGGGCTCTGGATCTGATCTAATCATATCCGACTCAGATTCAGCTATTGGTGTCGGTCCTTCTACCTGTTGAACTTCATCAAGTTCAACCTTAGAGGCAATGGTTCCTTCACCAAGGAACTCTTTTTCTAAAAAGATTGCCTTAAGGCTGACGAACACCTTTTGTTCATCAGCATGGTAGAAAAAATATCCTTTTGTCTCTTTGGGGTACCCTATGAATGAGCATTTGTTAGACCTAGGTCCAAGTTTGTCTGTGACTAATCATTTGACATAGGTCGGGCACCCCCAGACCCTAAGGTGTGAAAGTGCTGGCTTACGTCCTGTCCATATCTCATATGGAGTCTTAATTACAGACTTACTTGGAACCCTATTTAACAGATAACAGGCTGATTCGAGTGCATATCTCCAGAAGGATATCGACAAGCTAGCAAAATCCATCATGGATCGGACCATGTCTAACAGAGTCTGATTCCTCCTTTCAGACACACCATTATGCTGTGGTGTTCTTAGAGGAGTCCATTGGGAGAGAATCCCATTCTCTCCTAGATATGTGAGAAACTCACTAGAAAGGTATTCTCCTTCTCGGTCAGATCGAAGAGTTTTAATACTCTTCCCAGTTTGTTTTTCTACTTCACTTCGAAATTGTTTGAACATTTCAAATGAATCCGACTTATGTTTCATCAGATAGACATATCCATATCTAGATAGGTCATCCGTGAAAGTTATGAAGTAGAAATATCTACCTCTAGCACTTGTGCTCATGGGCCCGCATACATCAGTATGTATTAGACCCAAGAGCTCAGTAGCTCTCTCACCTTTTTTAGTAAAAGGTGACTTAATCATTTTACCAAGAAGACAGAACTCACAAGTTGGAAGTGATTCACAATCACTGACTTCGAAGATTCCCTCTTAAGTCAACCTATTTTTTCTATTCTTATTTATATGACCTAGCCTACAGTGCCATAAGTAGATATCTGACACACTATCTAATCTAGGGTGCTTGCCAGTAGAATAGACTCTTATCGGGCTTGATCTTTCTGGTCTGGCCCTGCACTGATGTCCTAGCCTGAACATGCACCTTCTTCACTTTCTTCTTCTTATTTTTCTTCCTTTCTCAAAAGGTCGAGAACCAGAAGATGAACCTCCCACTAAGTTCACCGACTCCTTGTGAAATTGGTGATCCTTCTCAAAGTTCTGAAGCAACCCCAGTAACCCGTGGTAGTTCTTTTCAGGCTTTGTCATTCTATAATGAGTGAGGAATGGGAGATAAGACTTGGGCAGCGAGTTCAGTATTGCATCTTTTCCAAGCTGCTGATGCAAGGAAAAGCCAAGCTTGCTCAATCGTTCCATCAGCTAGATCATGTATAATACAAGATCAGTGACAGAGGCACCATCCCGTATTTTGGCGTTGAAGATGGCACAACTAGTCTTGTGCCTCTCTATGTCATCGGGTGTGCCAAAGGCATCCTCCAACACTTGAAGCATATCCTTTGGCTGAGCCATCTCGAATCTGTGACTAAACTCGTCGCTCATGGCAGCCAGCATGATACAGCGTACCGTGGTCCGGTCACTGAGCCACTTCTGGTAAGTGTCTCTGACTGTTCCACGTGCATTGGCAGCTGGCTCCTCAGGTGCAGGATCCATTATCACATATAGGATCCATTCATGCTCCAGGACTATCTTCAACTTTTGATACCAGCTACCGAAGTTGGGTCCCACCAACTTATCATTGTCCAACAATGATCGGAGCGATAGGGAAGTGGCCATATTTGCACAAAGGAGAACCATAACCTAATTAGTAATTGATTCATTAAACCTAAAGATTTAGACTTTAATCAAAAGGTTTCTCCCACTATTTTATTCGAATTGGTAGCCTCTACCTCCAATTCGAGAAATTACCCTAAGTCCTTAGTGGGTACTAAAATCCACTTAGACTGCACACAAGCCCAACTTTGGTTGGCCAACCCATGTACATCTAAGGGTAGGTTCATAACCAATTGTTTCTCTAAATAATTTTTAGTAATTTTAATTTTGCCCCAGAAACCTAATCAGTAGGCTTTGGCCTCCACTGTAAGGATCCGATTAGGTCCAACCATTAACATGATCATACTTGGTGTATCTAACCAACGTATGATTAAGCCCAACTTTGGTTGGCTCACCTAACCACCATTAGAGAGATACTTCCAAGTAGTCATATGATGAGTGATAATTCCATTAGTCAACAAGCACCAGGCCTTTGGGTCTGCAATGATTATTGAATTAATGGACTCATTATCAAACATCTTAATGGGAGGCTATGACTCAGTTATCTCCATAACTTTGTCATTTTAAGGATCTAATAATTTTAGAGGATTTAAATAATTTAGAGGATAAGGTCAGATGAACTAGCTTATCATGATCCTCCCACTGGCTTCACCAAGTCAGCTTAAGGGAGACCATTAAAAGGGCTGGTCTAGGAGCACCTAAATCAGTCACACTGATTTACTTAGCTGACATGGGTCAGCTCGAATAGTCAAGTGATCCGATCAAAATATAATTTCATCAAGAGACCAGGTAAGTTCGATCAGTGGGAGGGTCTGCCAAAGCTTGCCTTAGACACCATCAGAAATGGCCAGATAAGCGGGCTCCCAATTAAAAACCACCGATCTGGTTTATCTTAGACACCAACTAGTTTAATTAGTTTCGATTAGATCAACCCAACAGTTCGTGCTAGACCTCTTAGCCAAGAATCAAGTCCATTTGGTTCTCGTTAAAGATATGGACTTGACCAACTACAACTATTGTAATTGATCTAGAGAATCCTTGACCTAATCTAAGACAACAATTGATTAGATTTAGTCAATTCTCTAATTAGGTCCATCTTTAATCTAACCATAGGTCTAACCCAATTAATTAACCTAATTCCCACTAACCCATTAACCCAATGTGTTATGGTTTGTGTCTTAGGTTCTTCAATTCACAATCCTAGAACCTAATCAAACAACTTCTTAATTCTTAATTAAGTTTTGGGCTGAGGGTTGGGTTCGGCTTTTCAAAAAATATTTTTTATATTTGTAAAATAATTTTACAATATGATTCTACCAACCATATTACATGTTTGATTCATAATCAAGATGCAAGTAAAATAAACATGAAACTACTTTAGATCTAATCTAAACAGGTTTATGTAATTGAAATAATTTCAACTTTAAACAATTTCTTTGCACAAAAATTATTAACAAAGAGATTTTATTTCAGATTTAAACATCTTTTAAATCTAATAAATTATAAATTTAATCTAGATTATATCTAACAAATTTATGATTAAAGATAGATCTACACAAACTAGGACAACCTTTGCACTGTAAGGGGTAAACCTTACAGCAGGACAACCTTGCAGTTCATGATTTATCTAAAATTTTAATTTTAGATTTAATAATCAGATTATAAATTAGATCTAATCTAAAAAATAATCTAAGCATGTATAAATAATCATGTAATAAAGAACCTAGGCTCTGATACCAATTGTAGGAACCAGATCTAGGGTTTCAGGATTAGATCTTGAAACTTTTTCAAGATCATACAGCGGAAGACTAAAATAAATCAAAATATATTTTCTAAAATTAGAGAATTCCTAGATCTAATATCCTATTACATGATTATTACATAGCATTAAATCAGAAAAATAAAATATATAGAGTATGAACTACATGTTGATCATATCAACATGTTTCTATACTACATCTAATGTATGTATTAAACAATAGATCAGATCTATTACCTTGCAAGTTAGATATTCTAACCTCACTGATCCGGGCTTGAGGATGATGTTGCAAGCCACACATGCATCCGACCTCTAGGAGTCATCCACACGAGCCCACGAATCTCGATCAAAAGTCCTACTTCAGGAAATCAGCACAGTATGCTAGTACTGCCCTGATCCTTCTTTGATGGTTGATCAGGTGCCTCCTTCTTCTTGATTTGGACTCTTCCAAAGGTGGAAAGTAGGAGAAAGAGTTTCAGATCTGAGACACTCTCAGGAAACTCAAGATGGAGGAAGGAAAGATATGAAAATAGATAACCCTAGAAGAAGACCCTCTTCTTCTTCTCATTTCTCTCTCTAGACATCCTAACTTGTGTCTATTATATCTCCACGATCCAAAGGTTTTTCTTTCTGATTTTTGGATGGCCCAAAAGTCTCTCAAATCTCTATCTTTTTCAAAAATTTCATGAAGTCACTGAGGCGATCTCAGGTCTAAGGGATACTTATACCTATATCCCATCAGAGACATTCTCGACAGCAGAATACTCTGAAGTTGGTCATGTTCAATGATGATGTACTAGTACATCTCACCTGTATGCCATACCAGTATCTCCACACTCTTTGGTTAAGAGGACAACCAACCCATATGGCCTACAGTGACCTATGCTCGATAGAAGCTGTCGTCCTTATTAACAGCCTATCATTTGGTCATAAACAGTTTTAAGGACTAATCGATAAATCCTCTCTTTATCGAATCTAAATAGTCCTAAGGACTTCATCATAACAACAGAGTTCATTAGAAGATGAAAGCTTATGATGAAAATACCAAATATATTTTATTTATTAACAAATCAATTACAATACTTGGTTGCTCGACCGTCAACAGCTTGACGATTGGCTTTTTGAGATACATTTCCCAATATTGATCAGGTTATGCTCTTTTTGTATGTGAACTTTCAGGTTCTATTCTGTCTGGTAGTGAGATATATCGTATCTCCATCACAGTATCATCAAAACTCTTTTTGATGGGCTGAAATGATTCCAACTCACCTTAAAAAGATCGTTGATCCGAAAATGATCTTAGTGAGTTCTTACGATCCCCCAGTAATATCTAGCAACATATAGTAGCAATCCAATAGAATAGAAAAAAAAATCTTTAAGTACAGTTATCGTGTGATACAATCCCTCTATTGTGAGTCCCGACTTGATAGAGGTCATAAAGAACTCATCAAACTCCATCGTCAGTCACATACTAGATTGACTCGACTCGAGTTCATTTATGAATCTCATAGAAACTTTTTTTCAGTATTCACACTTACTCTGGCTAAAAATTTTTTGAACTTAATCTCACGAATCGCATAGGACTTTTTCTTTTCTATCAAGATCGATAGATTCCATCTAGGTGATCCTATTCCAAACAGTGAATCTGAACATACAATAGCCAACATATACAGCAAGGACCTGAATGACTAGGGATGAAAGAAATGTGTAGTCAAACTATGTAGCCTCACTGTGAATAGCCAACATATCATAGGACAAAGGATCAATCATACCACTACAGCATCGAGAAGACTACTGATGAGTGAGTGACATCCAAATAATTTCTCATGTTGGTCACGCTTAGTGCTAGTTGTTCTTTAACAACCACCTGCACTATCACCCCAGTGTCTCTACACCACAGACTTGAGACTCATCTGCCCTAAAGGAAGGTGATCCGTGCATTGATCTTGAATGGATTGATCACTATCCTTTATGATGATTCTTTGATCGAGAGTATTTAGAAATTAACTACTAATAATGTATGTCTTAAATTCTCAATACTTTGAGAATATATAAAATCATCTTTGTTAATTTTTAGGATAAATTGTGGACACATAAGACATGATTGGTTATAAAGACTATCCATCAAGTACAAAACATATCCTAGAAAAAGATAAGTGTCAGCCAAGATTGGCTTCTAGAGCACACATCTAACAATAGGCTACCTCCTTATTAGGGTAGCTTCCCTAATCCTTCTCATGTAGGTTGTGCTCCAACTTGTATATCTCGGATTAGTCTTCATCTTTTCTAGCTATTGGATGTAGCCTTCACCTCATGTCTCCATTAGGATGTTGCCTCTTGAGGTATATATGCAGGGATGTGTAGCTTTTATATCTCTGAGGTAGAGTCCTCGAATGTCATGAAGTCTCCTTTTGCTTCATCGATATTTTTTTGTTCTTATTGTGGGTCTTCTCATCATCTCAGCCATTTCATTTGTTCTCCACTCAGTCATCACTAGACTATTGTGCACACACACCTCAGGACGTGGGATAAAGAATATACCAGCAACACACCAAAGAGGAGCAATTGCAAGAATCCCTCCTTGAAGATGGCAGCTAGGGTTTTGGCATGCAAACTGAGAGAAGGAGAGAGAGAATGATTAACAATGAGATTTTAATTTAGGTCTCTTCAATGCTAATTAGACATAACTGTTATGACTAACCCTAAGGGCATGGGCTAGCACAAACCACCAAGCAACCACTGAAAGGAAAGAAACCTGTTTCTTGCAAATAACCAGGGTTGCATCTAAAAATTTTTCTATATATTCAACTAAATAAAGATTAAATCTTTACTTGGATTGTAGCAGAATAGGGATCAAATCTCTAAAATCTAGATTCAACCTTTGGATAGGCTTGAAACTACAGGCCCTCTACTTCGCACGCACACCAGACAATGTAGGAAAGTGGAAAGAATCTCTGGATTGATGCACCTTCGCAAGGCCACCAAGAGGGGGAAGAGAGACACCAAGTGTGATGCCTCACACCAGCAAGGGGATGCCAAAAGGAGGGCCCATGCCAAAGAGGAGAAGGGGGTGGCAAGGTGGAGCAACACGCCAAGGATGGGATGCCACAAGCTCTCACGCTTCTCTCTCTCTCTCTTTCTCTCAATCTGATTTCTATGCTCTCTCTTATACATCCATAGATAGAGACCCTCTCTATTTATAAATAATTTTTATGACCCAATAAGTATAAGACTCCTAATTCAAATACACTTTGAATCAGTCCACAACTTATCAAAGAAGGACTCCTATATGAGAAAGGATTGGTGCCTTATATGGCGCCTACTTTGCACCCACATCCACACCCATATGGGATGGCCCACAACCAGCACCATACCAAGTGCTGGTCAACCAAGAAGTGAGAGAGTTCTAGGGAAAATAGGATTCCAAGGATCTCATCTAAAAATAGTTCAAATTAAATTTGATTCGAAACTGATTTGAAACAACTTCGAATGGTTGTCAATCTTAAACTGTTTAGAACTTTAGGACCAAGCCTAACTTAAAATTTTGAACTCAATTAAGTCTAATTAATTCAGGTCTAATATAAAATTAATTAGCACTTAAATTCAATCTCTCATAGGCTTCTTGGATCATAGATCAAGAATTGTTCATCTCCAAGATTGAATCTGAACTTCATGTGTAGTGCTAGCTAGACATAGTCAACTCTTCAATTCTATTTGACTCATAACTTAATTCTCAATCAAGTTAGTTTATATGTTCAATCAAGTCAAGTACTTTCAAATTGGATATATAAATATAAGCCAATACTTTCTTATATTGTCTGACTTATGTGCGTGACTTCATATGTTCAAACACTAAGCCGGTAGTATAGAAATCGATTTTTGTACTAATCGAAGCTACCATTTAGCAATAGTTCCTGATGTCTAGATAGATCAAATTATCACAAAAAAATATTTCAAAACCTATGCATATGGCTACCATATAATTTATCTTTTTGATCTTGGATACTCTAGGATGATCTTAGATTAACTATCAACTCAGAGTGTTTTATTCATATTATATTTTAACCTTTCAAATCTATCTCATAGATTACTCTAACTAAGATTTTATTAAATTGAAATACAGTGATACAGTAGCTCCTATAATTCGAAGGGGTCAATCTCATCTTGATCCATACATAGACTTTGTAAGTACTTGATTGTACCAAGTAGCCTTCCATCACTGCATTAGAAATCCAAATAGTCTGACATCAAAGCACAGTGAGTTGCTTGCAAGTCACTATAGTGATCTCAGGTCTGAGAGATACTTATACTCATATACTTCACGAGCAGCTCTTGACGATAGAATACTCAGCAGGTGAGTCACCTGTTCAGTGATGATGTACTCCTACATCTCACCTGTATACCATACCAATGTCACCACACTCCTTGGTTAAGAGGACAACCAATCCATATAGCACACAATAACCTTCACTCAATAAATGTCATCATCTTGTAATGACGTATCATTTAGTCATAAATATATTTAAGAACTACACGATAAATTCTCTTTTTATCATTCACTAATATAGTTCTAAAGACTTCATCATAATACAAGAGTTCTACAATAAAGATGTAACTTTGTGATGAATAATGCTAAAATAATTTTTATTTATTAATTAATAATTCATATACAGAAGAAGCTCAATCATCATATGATTGGTTTTAGGATATATTTTTCAACAACCACATCAAGACTAATCAACCAAATTGATCAAAAAAGTGTAAGATCGATGGGAAACCTTCATTGCTTTTCTTAGACATCAATAAATTGGTCAGGTCTGCGAATGAAACTAATTAAATAATCATCTCTCTTTAGGTCAAACCAAATCATTTTTCTTAGATAGTACTAGATCAATCAATTTCGAATAGGTTAGCTTGTGTAACTTAGGCTCGAGCCATTGAGTTAAATCAGGTCTTTGAGTTAATCGATTCAACATTTGACTGTTAATCGATGGGATCAATCTACAACTATTAGATTGATCTCGAGCACTCTTGATCTAATTTTAATCGATTGTTGATTGGGTTAGATCAACTGCTTATCTCGATTGAGCCCCATCATGTACTAATCGATTACCCAAAAGTAATCGAATTGCTAGACCTAATTAAACTACCCAAGCTCAAACCCTCATATTTTATGTTTAAGATTAAGATCTTAGATATTCAATTTCATATTTTAATCTTAATTCTAGATCTTTAATACTTAATTTTAGATCTTTAATTCATAATTTTAGATCTTTAATTAAGTGTGTTATGAATATGAGGTAGTTTAGATGTCAAAATAACTTTCAGATGTAAACTAACAATCTATGTATCTCATACATAAGTATAAAGCTAGATCTAAATATAATCAAATATATCACATATATTCATCAAAACTTAGATCTAAGCATGAAAATACTTTTTCAATTAGGGTTAGGTCCTAAATAGTTTGGATCTAGGATTTTACACAAAGAAATTTTTTTCTTTTCGTAGTTCTTCTTCTTGATTCAAACAGGCACCCTTCCATTATGGTCCTCTATGGCAGAACGACTTTTACTATGAATCTCAAATAGCACTAGGCTACTAAAAAATTAATCTACATCTACATATATCACATATGCATAAATAGATTTTATACATCTCATGTATATGCAAGACTTAATACATCACATGTATCTGAATTACATCTAATCCAATTTACTAAATCTATTTTTCAGATCTAAAGATCTGATTTTTAGATCATAATAACATGCATGTGAAACTAAATCATGGCTCTGATACCACTTAAAGGAAGTCTGACCTCCAAGATGTGCATGCAAAAATTTAAAAAAAGCAGCGAAAAAAATTTTAGATCTAGATTAAATTATTTTTAATCTATCTTGCACACAACATATAGATCTAATCTACACATGCCAGAAATGTTCACATGCTAAAATTAAGATACTGAAAAACAAAATCAAATTTAGAATAAATTAAAATTAGAGATCCGATCTCTATATCTTGGCATGGATCGATGATCTCCACAGCTGATGATCATGGTATACTCCGAGATTTCTCATAGAGTCGCACGTGCGTCTAGCCTTTATGGATATCCACACAAAGCCTTCGATCCAATCAAAGGCTCATTGCTTTATCGGAATGCTAGCACCCTTGTAGAAGCTACCTCCTGATGGTTGATTTTGCTGATCTCCATCATTTCTCTAAGACTCTCTCAGAGAACAAAGAGAAGAGGAGGAAAAAGAAGAAGAAGAAGAAGACCTCTCTTTTCTTCCTTAGATCTCACATCATATATAGATCAGCCCTCCCCAAAAACCCATGCCACATAGATTGGATGAAAAACCTCAGAGATCACCCACCAAGATGAGACACTTCTCTTCTTTTTCACACCCAAAAAAAAGCCCACTTTTTATTAGTATAGAATAAGGTTTCATATAGGAGTTTGGAGCGCGTCCAACTCTTGGACACCTCCTCCTATATTTTTGGCATGTAAGGAACACTTGGGTGTGGAGTTTTTTCTAACATGTGATCCCTCACATAACCACATGCTTTCTCTCCCTTTTAAGTGGGGTCAAAACCAACTTTTGGATAGAGACTTGGGGGCATCCAACTCTTGGATGCCTCCCCACCTTATGGTTTCACGCAAATAACCAAAAGGGGGCACGTGAGCTTCTTTTAGGGTAAGATATCTCACACTAAAACATAAGAGAAGGGGTGGTGGAATGTGGGTTGGCATGGATAATCTCATGGGGCTTCCTTGTGGCGCAAAGGAGAGGAAGAATCCCAATCCAATTAGGATTTCCTTTTGTGTCTTATTTGAACCAAATTAAATCCATGACCAAATCAGATTTGGTTGCACTAAAGGAAAGGTCAAATCTTAGTCCAACTAGGAATCCAAACCTAACTAATTTGATCCTAATCTAATTAGAAAATTAGTTGAACCAAATCTTAATCAAATCAAAAATTGATCACCTATACTATTGAGCTATCTCATAACTCAATTAGGCTTGATCTAATCAAACTCAAATCAAGTCAAGTTAAATCTAATTTAACTAGACTTTATCCCAGCCTAATTGCTCAATCAAATTAAGCCAATTAGCAATCTGATTGCTAATTAATCATTCTACAACTCACTAACTCTTAGTGGATTTATTAATTGAAACTTTTGTATTAGATCAATCATCAATCATATTGACAATTAGATCCCTTTGTGATTCATAATCATGGATCAACCATCTGATCGGACAAAGATCTCTTTTGTGTGTGACCCCATAGGTTTTATTTTGTCTGATAGTGAGATATACATGATCCCTATTACAATATCATCAAAACTTCTTTCGATGGGTTGGAACAATTCTAACTCTATCCATCAAGGATCATCGATCATCAAGACGATGCTCAACAAGTCTCACAATCCACTAGTGATTCCTAGCAGTATATAGTTGCAATCCAATAGAATAGAATATTGAACCTCTAGGTGTAGTTATCATGTGATTCAATCCTTCTATCGTGAGTCCCAATAAGATGAAGGTCATAGATAACTCATCAAATCTCATCACTTGTCATATATAAGATTTATTCGACTTGAGTTCATTCATGAAATCTGATGAAAACTCCTTTCCATCATTCTCGCTGTCCTAACCAAGGTCTTTCGAACTCAATCTCATAAATAACATAGGACTACTCCTCATCTATCAAGATCGAAAGATCATATCTAGGTGCGCATCCTACTCCTACAATAAACCTACTGCAGCCAACATCCACTACAAAGACCCATATGGATAGGAATCATATTTATATATAGTCAAACTACAATAATCTCACTGTGAGCAGTTGAAGCACCGTAGGTCTAAGAACTACTCACACTACTGCAGCATCGAGTAGATCACTAATGAGTGGATAGACATCCATGTAACTATTCATATTGGTCACACTCGGTATCATTATTCTCTATCAATCACCTGCACTCTCACTCTATTGTCCTCACACTATTGACTCAAGACTTATCTATCCTGAGAAAAGTGATCCGTGCATCAATCTTATTGGATCAATCACCAACCTCATAATGATCCATCGATCAGGAGTATTTAGAAATTAATTACCAATGACACATATCTCAAAATTTTAACTCTTGAGAATATGCATCATTATCTTATTAATTTTTTAGATGATTCATGGACACATGACTCTATATGAATGAGAAAATAATCCTATTTATTTTATTCAATTACAAAATTATAACACTAGAAAGGTTATATGTGTTAGCCAACTTGACTTCTAGGGTATACATCTAACAATCACTGCATGCAAGTTCAACATTTATGACCATATCTTCTCCAACCACCTCATCCAAACAACCTTTGCCACCAGTTCGTACACATAAGATGACCATAAGGTCACAGAACAAAATTTTCAAACCTAAAAAGATTCTAACCATATCCAAACAACCTTTGCCACCTACCATTGAACCAACTACTATTACTCAAGCCTTGAAAGATCCGAAATGGATGGTGTAGTGGCTATCGAACTCAATGCCCTTCTTAAGAATAGAACATGGGATTTAGTTCCCTCATCATAGGCCTCCAACATGGTCACCTGTAAGTGGATATTCAGAATCAAAAGGCATTCAGATGGGACCATTGAGAAGTATAAAGCTTGCCTCATGGCAAAAGGGTTCAATCAACATCCTGGACTAGATTTTCATGAGACATTTGTTAGATGTATGTCCTAAAAGCCAATCTTGGCTGACATATACTATAATTTTAGGATATATTTTGTATTTGATGGGCAGTGTTTATAACCATTTATGTTGTATGTATCTATGAATTATCCTAAAAATTAACAAAGATGATTTTGTATATTCTCAAGGTGTTAAAAATTTGAGACATACATTATTTGTAGGTAATTTTTGAATGCTCCTGATTGGAAGATTATCATGAAGGATAGTGATCTATCCGATTAAATTGATGCATGGATTATCTTTCTTCTGGATAGATAAGTCTCGAGTCTACAGTGTGGGAACACTGGAGTGAGAGTACAGGTGATTGTTAGAGAACAACTTACACTGAGCATGACTAATATGAGAAACTACTTGGATGTCTACTCACTCATTAGTGATTTTTTCGATGCTATAGTGGTGTGAGTGGTTCTTTGACCTACGGTATATTGGCTATTCACAGTGAGGCTACTTAGTTTGACTGTATATTTTCTTGATCTTTAGCTATTCAGATCCTTGCTGTATATGTTAGGTATAGTAGATTCAGATTTGTTGTTTGAGTAGGATGTACCTAGATAGAATCTATCGATCTTGAAAGAAAAGGAGTAGTCTTATGTGATTCGCAAGATTAAGTTCAAGAAATCTCTGGCCCGAGCAAGTATGAATATTGAAAAAGAATTTTCATGAGATTCAAAAATAAACTCCAATCGAGCCACTCTGGCATATGACTGATGATGGGATTTGATGAGTTCTTCATGACCTCTATCTAGTCGAAACTCATAATAGAAGGACTGAATCACATAATAACTGTACCTAGGATTTCATATTTTTTGGATCTACTGAGTTACCACTACATGCTGCTAGGCGTCACTGATGGATTGTGAAAACTCATTAGGATTATTTTCTGTTCAATGATTCTTATTGGGTTGAGTTGGAATTGCTCCAGCCCAATCAATGGTATGGATCCTATTCAAATTATCAATTGGATTGATGGTTTGAATTAAGAAACTATTAATTTATAAGTATTATAGATCTAGTAACTAGTAATTGTTAATAGAGAAACTTAATTGCAAGTGTTGCAATTTATTGAGGCCTGATTAAATTATGAATCAAGTTTTAATTAATTTAAATCAGATTTAATTTAATTGATCTTAATTTATTTTAAGACTAATTGAGTTTAATTATCCAAGTTAGACTTAGATTTTAATCCTGATTGGATTAGGATTGATAGCCCTTTAAATTTGATTCGAACTAGGCTCAAATTGGATTCAATTTGAACCCAGATTGACCCCAGTTGAACCTGACCACCTAAACCAAAAGTTACTGGGCTTCTCTCTCCTATTCATGTTGAGAAGGGAGGGGTGCTCGTCTTGCTTGTGCATGTGAAAAGAAAAAACTATTAGCGCCCCTCCTTTCTGGGAGTCTCTCTCATCCAGGACTCTACTTCCCTTTAGAATCCGATTGAAATATGGAAGTAAATCCTATCATTATCTATTCAGGCGTGAGGGATTATTTTGTGCAATAATATATGCAAGAAAAAGGAATGGGTGTGTGCTACTTCTTTCGTAAGATATCTTCCGCTTGTCTCTTGCCGCTCCTCTCCATCGCCCTTTGGCCTTTTTCAGATATGGATAAGATCTAAATCAAATTTGATTTAAATCAGATTCTTATCTGGCGTGAAAGAAAAATTATTTTTATATGACAAATAAAGAGATGGCATGAAGTGTGTGCACTGATTTTTATTCCTACGCGCATGATCTCTTCCTTGCTGCATCTCCACACCTCCTTTCTTCCACACGCTTAAAATTAGATCTGAGAGGGCTTAGGAAGAGAAAAGAAAAGATGAAGAAAAGGATTTCTTCATCTTATTTGTTGATCAGCAAATTTGCAAGAATGGTTCATGCAACAATCCTTGATTCAACCTATTCAAGAAAAGAGAAAAGTTGAGGAATGAGGCCTACAAGGTGCTAGCATATCGGTGGCCTCGATGCTCGATCGAACATCTCCATATAGATACGAGTAGAGATTGGGCACTTGTAAGGCTCAGATGCGAACCCTAGACATCCACAAGATCCGAAGCAATCAGGTATGGAGATCTGATCTCCCATTCACATGTTTATGTTTTTTGTTGTTTCAGATTTCAGATTCACGATGATGTATTCATATGAAGATTCTAAGCATGTTTTTCAAATGTGATCTAGTATGTTTTCAAATTAAAAAAAAGTCTTAATTTGCTTTATTTCTGCTGCTTATAAATCATTTCATAAAAATTTTAAAACTGTTCGCATGAAACCACCGCATTCTAACATTGGTATTAGAGCCAGATTCTGATAAAGCACAAAACCACTTAGATCTAAAATCTAATTTGTAGAAATCAAATCTAAATATTAGTTAAATATTTGACATCATTCTGATAAATCGTTGACTAAGAACGATGTAGAACATTAATGAAAGTTGAATCTGAAATTTCAGCATATTGTAATTTGATTATAGAATTATTTTGAATCTAAAATTATTTTAGATCTAAAATGAATCATTATTACTTCAAATCTAAACTTAGTTTCAAAATTGAAGACATCAAGTAGGATTTAATTTAGATCTGATTAAGCATGTATGTGTTTTAGATCAGAAAATGATATATGTGATATATAGTTTTTTGATAAATAATCTGAAACTTAATTTTTGCAAAACTCTAGATCTAAAACCTTAGGATCTATTTGCATGAAACATTGAAACTATAGCTAGCATGCCTGATGAGTTGACTTATGTTTGTTGGAGTCGACTCGAGATTCTGATGAGTTGGCTTGTTTACAGATGAGTCGACTCAATTTTGTAGGCCGTAGCCTATAGATTTCTGATTGTCACAAGCGAGTCGACTCAATCTCAGAGACGAGTCGACTCACTGTGATGAGTCGACTTGAGTTCCAGGATAAGTTGACTCGAATCTACAAATAGCAAAATTATAAGAGATACAATATAAATTGGTTTAGATTAAAAATTATTTTGACATCTAAACTAAATCCATATTCATAATGTACTAAATTAAGAATTAAAAATTGAAATTAAAAGATCTAAAATTATAAATTTAAGATCTAAATTTCATTGCATAAGACATGAGATTTTGGATATGGGTTAAAAAAATTAGGTCTAGTGACTTGACCATAATTAGGGTTATTGATTATATCAGATTAGAATTCATTTTGATTTTGAGCAGTTGATCAAACCTAATCGAAAGTTGGTTGAAATTAGGTCAAGGGGTTCAATTGAGTTTAGTTATAGTTGGTCAAATTAATTCACATTTGATGTGAATTGATTAAATCAAGATTGAATTTAGCTCAATGGTCTAAGTCTGAGTAACTATGCTGACTTGTTTGATTTTAATTGATCAATTAGTGCCTAAGATAAGTTTGGTAGCTCGACCAGTAGTTTTTAATTGGGAGCATGCTTATTTGGCCATTTTGATGGTGTCTAAGACAAGCATCGACATATCCTCCCATCGATCTCACTTACCTAGCTAATTTGATCAATGATGAATTGAATAAGATTGCTTGATCTTTCGTGTTCAACATGCCGACTAGGTTAGTCAGACATGAGATAGTGCTGACCAAATTTGATCAGTTAGACATCAGATATGCTGGCTTAGAAGAGACCTAAACCTAAATCTCCTCACTAAATATTAAGTCTAGCGGTCTTCCACCGTTATAGAGATGTGGGTGCCTTTTCTAACGTTGATCGTTCTTGGCTGATCATAGTGGTTCGATTGCATTGGGAAGGCACAACCACTCTATTGGCATTAGATGCCCCAGGATAAAGATGGGGTTGCATCTAATAACTATTAAGTGAGGGATCCAATAATGACTTTGCACTCGCTAATGAATGGTGGGTCGGACTTAACTAAGGAGTGTAGTCAACAACTGTTAGGTGAGCCCACATAACTTAGAGACCAAGTCACAACAATATGCTTAGAGAAGCATCTAAATAAAGAGTTGTCCATGCATTGATATTCATATTATCAATAACTGTTAGGTGAGGTGCATGGCATCGGTGGGACTGCAAGACCCCTCGACTTAATATTAACGATGAGATTTTAATTTAAGTCTCTTTAATCCTAATTAGTCATAACTGTTATGACTTACCCTAAGGGTATGGACTAGCTCAAACCACTAAGCAACCACATCAAGACTAATCAACTAAATTGGTCAGAAAAGTGCAAGATCGATGGAGATTTTTTCGTTGCTTTTCTTAGACACCAATAAATTGATCATGTCAGTGAATGAAATCAATTAAATAATCACCTCTCTTTAGGTTGAACCAAACCATTTTTCTTAGATAATAATAGATCAATCAATTTGAAATAGATTAGCTTGTATAACTCAGGCTCGATCGACTGAGTCAAATTAGATCTTTGAGTTAATCGATTCAATATGTGGCTGTTAATCGATGTGACCAATCTACAACTATTAGATTGATCTCGAGCACTTTTGACCTAATTTTAATCAACTCTTGATTGTGTTGGATCAATCACTCATCTCGATTGAGTCCCACCATGTACTAATCGATTATCCAAAAGTAATTGAATTATTAGATCTAATTAAACTACCCAAGCCCAAATCCTCATATTTTATGTTTAAAATTAAGATCTTAAATTCTCAATTTCAAATTTTAATCTTAATTTTAGATTTTTAATACTTAATTTTAAATTTTTAATTCATAATTTTAGATCTTTAATTAAGTGTGTTATGAACATGAGGTAGTTTAGATGTCAAAATAACTTTTAGATGTAAACTAACAATCAATGTATCTCATACATAAGTATGAAGCTAGATCTAAACATGATCAAATATATCATATATATTCATCAAAAATTAGATCTAAGCATGAAAATACCTTTTTAATTAGGGTTAGATCCTAAATAGTTTTGGATCTAGGGTTTTACACAAAGAAATTTCTTTCTTTTCATGGTTCTTCTTCTTGGTTCATACAGGCACCCCTTTTACTATAGTCCTCTATGACAGAATGGTCTTTACTATGAATCTCTAATAGCACTAGGCTACTAAGAAATTAATCTACATCTATACATATTACATATGCATAAACAAATTTTATACATCTCATGTATATGCAAGATTTAATACATCACATGTATTTGAATTAGATCTAATCTAATTTATTAAATCTAATTTTCAGATCTAAAGATCTAATTTTTAGATCTTAATAACATGCATGTGAAACTAAACCATGGCTTTGATACTACTTGAAGGAAGTCCGACCTCTGGGATATGCATGCAGAAATTAAAAAAAATAGCAAAAAAAGTTTCAAATCTAGATTAAAATATTTTTAATCTATCATGCATGCAATATATAGATTTAATCTACACATACCAAAAATATTCATATGCCAAAATTAAGATGCTGATAAATAAAATCAGATTTAGAACAGATTAAAATCAAAGATTCGATCTTCATACCTTTATGTGAGTTGATGATCTCCACAGTTGATGATCATGTTATACTCTGAGATTTCTCATAGAGTTACACATGCATCCGATCTTTATGGATATCTACACGAAGTCTTCAATTCAATTAAAGGCCTGTTGCTTTATTGGGGTGCTAGCACCCTTGCAGAAGCTACCTCCCGATGGTTGATTTTGCTGATCTCCATCATTTCTCTCAGACTCTCTCAAAGAACAAGGAGAAGAGGAGGAAAAAGAAGAAGAAGAAGATGACCTCTCTTTTCTTCCTTAGATCTCACATCACATATAGATCAGCCCTCCCCAAAAACCCATGCCACATAGCTTGGATGAAAAATCTCAGAGATCACCCACCAAGAGGAGACACATCTCTTCTTTTTCACACCCAAAAAAAAGCCCACTTTTTATTAGTGTGGACTAGGGTTTCATATAGGAGTTTGGAGTGCGTCCAACTCTTGGACGCCTCCTCCTATACTTTTGGCATGTAAGGAACACTTGGGTGTGGAGTTTTTTTTAACATGTGATCCCTCACATAACCACATGCCTTCTCTCCCTTTTAAGTGGCATCCAAACCAACTTTTGGATAGAGACTTGGGGGTGTCCAACTCTTGGATGCCTTCCCACCTTACGATTTCATGCAAATAACCAAAAGGGGGTGCGTGAGTTTCTTTTAGCATAAGATATCTCATGCTAAAACATAAGAGAAGGGGCGGTGGAATATGGGTTGGCATTGATAATCTCATGGGGATTCCTTGTGGCGCAAGGGAGAGGAAGAATCCCAATCCAATTGGGATTTCCTTTTGTGCCTTATTTGAACCAAATTAAATCTTTGACCAAATCAGATTTGGTTGCACTAAAGAAAAGGTCAAATCCTAATCCAACTAGGAACCCAAACCTAACTAATTTGAGCCTAATCCAATTAGAAAAATAATTGAACCAAGTTCTAACCAGATCAAAAATTGATCACCCTTACTATTAAGCTATCTAATAACTCAATTTGGCTTGATCTAATCAAACTCAAGTCAAGTCAAATTGAATTCAATTTAATTAGACTTTATCCTAACCCAATTGCTGAATTAAATTTAGCCAATTAGAAATCTAATTACTAATTAATCCTCCTATAAGTTACTAACTCTTAATGGGTTTATTAATTATAACTTTTACATTTGATCAATTATCAATCATATTGATAATTAGATCCCTCTGTGATTCATAATCATAGATCAACTATATGATCGGACAAAGATCATTTTTGTGTATGACTCTATAGGTTCTATTTTGTCTGATAGTGAGATATACGTGATTCCTATCACAATATCATCAAAATTTCTTTCAATGGATTTGAATAATTTCAACTCTGCCCAGTAAGGATCATCGATCATCAAGACGATGCTCAATGAGTCTCACAATCTACTAGTGGTATCTAGCAGTATGTAGTTACAATCCAACATAATAGAATATTGAATCTCTAGGTATAGTTATCATGTGATTCAGTCCTTCTATCGTGAGTCCCGATAAGATGAAGGTCATGGATAACTCGTCAAATTTCATCACTTGTTATATGTAAGATTTATTCGACTTGAGTTCATTCATGAAATATGATGAAAACTTCTTTTTATCATTCACACTGTCCTGACCAAGGTCTTTCAAACTCAATCTCATAAATAACATAGGACTACTCCTTATCTATCAAGATCAATAGATCACATCTAGGTGTGCATCCTACTCCTACAGTAAATCTGCTATAGCCAACATCCCTTACAAAGATCCATATGACTAGAAACTATATTTATGTGTAGTCAAACTACAGCAACCCTACTGTGAGCAGCCGAGGCACTGTAGGCCTGAGGACTACTCACACTACTGTAGCATCGAGCATATCACTAACGAGTGGATAGACATCTATGTTACTACATGCTCGATATCATTGTTGTCTAACAATCATCTGTACTCTCACTCCAATATCCCCATACTATTGACTCAAGACTCATCTATCCTTAGAGAAGTGATCCGTGCACCAATCTGACTGGATCAATCACCATCCTCATAATGATCCATCGATTGGAAGTATTTAGGAATTAATCATCAATGACATATATCTAAAATTTTCAACTCTTGAAAATATCTGTCATCATCCTATTAATTCTTTAGATGATTCATGGATACATGACTCTATATGAATGATAAAATAACCCTTTTTATTTTATTTAATTACAAAACTATGCTACTAGAAAGGTTACATGTGTCGGCCAACTTGCCTTCTAGGGCATACATGTAACAATCACTGCATGTAAGTTCAACATCCACGATCATATCTTCTCCAACCACCTCATCCAAACAACCTTTGCCATCAATTCGTACGCATAAGATGACCACAAGGTCACAGAACAATATTTTCAAACCTAAAGGATCCTAACCATATCCAAACAACCTTTGCCACCTACCATTGAACCAACTATTATTCCTCAAGCCTTGAAAGATCTGAAATGGAGGGTCCAATGGCTGTTGAATTCAATGCCCTTCTTAAGAATAGAACATGGGATTTAGTTCCCTCATAACAGGCCTCCAACATGGTCACCTGTAAGTGGATGTTCAGAATCAAAAGGCATTTGGATGGGACTATTGAGAAGTATAAAGCTCGCCTCATGGAAAAGGTGTTCAATCAACATCCTGGACTAGATTTTCATGAAACATTTGTTAGATGTATGTCCAAGAAGTCAATCTTGACAGATACATACCATAATTCTAGGATATATTTTATACTTGACGGGTAGTGTTTATAATCATTCATGTTGTATGTATCCATAAATTATCTTAGAAATTAACAAGGATGATTTTGTATATTCTCAAAATATTGAGAATTTGAGACATACATTATTAGTGATTAATTTCTTAATACTTTCGATCGAAGGATCATCATAAAGGATAGTGATCGATATGATTAGATCTATACGCAGATTACCTCTCTTTTGGATAGATGAGTCTCGAGTCTGCAGTGTAGGGATACTAGAGTGAAAGTATAAGTGGTTGTTAAAGAACAACTTACACTGAGCATGACAACATGAGAAACTACTTGGATGTCTACTTACTCATCAGTAGTTTTCTCAATACTGCAGTGGTGTGAGTGGTCTCTTCCTTGCTGCACCTTCACGCCTCCTTTCTTCCACATGCCTAAAATTAGATTTGAGAGGGTTTAGGGAGAGAAAAAAAAGATGAAGAAAAGGATTTCTTCATCTTATTTAGTGATCAGCAAATTTGCATGAAGGATTTGTTGAGAAATTTGTCCTAAAGTCAATCATCTAGATTGTAAATGATTGTACTCCATGCATGTATATGAATTATAAAATTGATAAATATTATCTGATATATTCATCATAAGAAATACATCTTTCTAAATAGAACTCATATGTTATGATGAAGTCCTTAGATCTACTTTCAAAATAATAAAGTAAGATTTATCATATGGTTCTTAAATCCTGCTCACGACCAAAAGGATGATAATTGTATCGAGTGTAGGTCATTGTGTGCCATATTAGTTGATTGTCTTCTTAACCAAGACGTGTGGTGACATGAGTATGGCATATGGGTGATATGTAGGAGTACATTTCACTAAACATGATCATCTTCGAAGCACTCTACTATCAATGGTTGCTCTGATGGGATATGGGTATAAGTGTCTCTCTGACCTGAGACTGCCTTGGTGACTTGCAAGCAATTCATTGTGCTTTGATATCAGACTATCTGAATTTTTAATTCAGTGATAAAAAATTTTTAGGTACAGTCAAGTACTTGTGAAGTTTGAGTGTGAGTCAAGATGAGATTGATCACTTCAAGTAAAATTAAAGATGATGTATCACTGTATTTCAATTTAGTAAAATTTTAGCCAAAGTAGTCATAGTGAGGAGTCACAAAATTTTTAAGATTGAGACACAATGTGGGCCACTCATTCTGGGTTGATAGTTTAACCTTTAGTCATCTTTGAGTATTGAGAGTTAAAGGGATAAATTATACGGTAACTATATCCACATGGATTCTAGAGTGTTGCTGGACATACATTCGGCCTATTCGGATATCGAAAATCATTGCTAGATGGTAACATTGATTAGTATAAAAATTATTCTTGTACTATCAATTTAGGTTCGAATCTATAAGGTCACACACATAGAAGTATCTGTCTGATCAAATGACTGATCGATGATTATGAATTATTGAAAGATTTAATTATCAATATAATTGATGATTAAATCTTTGCAAAGGTTGTAATAAATTATTTACTAATGATTGATAAATTAAAAAAAAAATTAATTAATAATATGATTGTTAACTGACTCAATTTGATTGAACAATGGAGATTGGATTAGATCTAATTGAATTGGATTCAATTAGATTGGCTTTGGATAGTTTGGATGCAGTTCTATTGGATAATAGGGCTTGTGCCAATTGATCTCAAGGATATAAATCAAATTCTAAGTTGAATAAGATTCAATTAATTTTATATAGATTTTGATTGGATCAAATCTTATTGGATAATAGGCTTGATTGGATCAAGTCCTATTATCAAATAGCTTCCCTGATATCCATCAAGAATCAATCTTTGGATCAATATGATTTTAATCTAACTAATTTTTAATTAGATTGGGGCCTAATTGATTTCATAATTGGGCTAAGACCTAATTAGTTAGTTTGTTATAACTAATTTCTAAATTGGTTAGGATTAGGTCTAAGGGTTAGTTAGAATTGGAACTAGATTCTTGAGTCCTTTTTAGAATAGGACTTAACTAACTCAAAACCCCATGTGCTTAAATATTCTCACACCCCACTCCCTCTTTACCATGAGAAATCTCCATGTCCCAATGGATGCCGCACCCCTTCTTCTCTTCCATAAGAAAGGAAGCGTTCCTTCTCTCTTCATGTCGCCAAGAAAATAGTTTTGGACGCCCCATAACTCCATGCATGAAGCCCCTCTTTTCCTCCCCTCTTGAAAGAATTTTTGAGAGATTTTACTACTAGTTTTTAGGTGTTAAAGAGAGGCTTCTCTGTTGGTTTTACAACAAAAAATTGAAGAAAAAAAATTCTTCCCAACAAGAGAAAGAGAAGGAAGAAGAAGGATCTTCTTTCTTGTGTGCAGCCTTGGAGAAAAAGGAGTTCTTCTTTTAGATTTTTTTAAAAATTTTTTTTAGAATAAAAATTAGATTGAATCTAATTTTTAATATAAGAATTTAGAGAAAAAATATTTAAAAAATTTGGTTGGATGTTTGGGGCTTCCTAGAGATCTAGATCAAGAAGAAAAGGGAGAAGAAGAGAGAAAGATGGCTCTTCTCTTGGGTCTCTCTTTTAGATTTTTCTAGAATTTAGAATTTTATATAATTTTTAATATAAAAAATTATATTAAATTTAATTTTTATCATAAAAAATTAAGAAAAAAAGTTCTTCTTGAAGATGTGAAAGAAAGAGAGAAAGGTTCTCTCTTGTGCGTGGGAGAATTGAGAAGAAAAGATTCTTCTCTTGATCTCTATCATAGAGATTTGATGTGTAGATTTAGAATAAAAAGCAGAGACTCTCTTTATTTTTTTTTTCATCATGTTTCTCTTAGATCAGTCAAAGTATGGTATCTTCACGAGCTAGCACTCCCGAGGAGATAGATCAGCATAAGGGTTTCATATCGATACCCATAGAGGCTGGATATACTTGCTGAATTTTAGATTTCAGATTTACATACATACATATTAGTCATATTATAGATCTTGTATGGTAGTTTTAGATTTGATCTATGCATGTATTATAGATTAAATTATTTAATCTATGTATGTTTCACTATAAATTTTTTAAAAATCCATGCATAAAATCATCATGCTTCTCTTCAAATGGTATCAGAGGGAAGGTTCATTATGACATGAACATATATGTATGTTGAGTTAAAATCTAGATTTACTAATGCATGAGATATATTATGATTTGATTTTAGATATGATGTAATATAAAATCAGATCTAATATAATTTAGATTAGATCTAAATTTTTGCATATATGATATGTAAATTAGATTAGATGTTCTGAGTAGCAAAGTACTCGGATTGGATAATCATCAGGCCATCTGATCATAGGAGCAAGTAGGATTACATGATCCTCTCTTTTCATTCAATGGGGTACTCTTATGGTGTATAGGGGTGCCACTATGAGGTCCCATGAAGAAGAAAGTGAAAGGAGAAAATTTACTTTCTTGCAAAACTCTAGATCTTAAAACCCTAGGTATTGTTGTATGTGATATAAGTTGTGAAGAAACTAGTTACATCTAATCTTGATTAATCAAAATTATTTTAATTTAAAATCATAAAAATTTAAATTTTATCTAAAAAAATTTATGATTTAATGTAAAAGATTTATATAAGAAATTATTTCAAAATCTTAATCATATTGATGTAAAAACTTAATTAAGAATTAAGTGTTGAACTGAATAGATCTAGAATTGTGATTCGAGATCAAATGACGTTGCATAAAACATGAGGTATGGGTTAGCTCAAATCAGATCCTTCTTTTTAATTGGGTTAGACCTAAGGTTAGAATCAAAGATTTGATTGACCATGTAGACAAATTGATTAAGTCTAACCAAATATTGAATTAGATTAATCAGGATTTCTCTAATACAATAGTTGTAGATGGTCAAGTCCATATTTTTGATTAGACCAAATGGACCTTGATTGTGGCTTAGTGGTTGAACCTGAGTCATTAAGTTGGTCAAATCAAAACTAATTAATCAATTGATGTCTAAGGTAAGTTTGACATTTTGATTAGTGGTTTTTAATTGGGAGCGGCTTACCTGGCCATTTCGATGGTGTCTAAGGCAAGCTTAGCAGATCCTCCCACCGTTCTCACTTACCTGACTAATTTAGTGAATTAGATTTTGATTAGATCGCTAAGTGATTCAAGTTAGCCCATGTCATTAAGGTTGTGAAGGAGCCAGATCTAGGGTTTCAGGATTAGATTTTGAAACTTTTTCAAAATCATGCAGCGGAAGACTAAAATAAATCAAAATTTATTTTATAAAACTAAAGAATCCTCAGATCTAAGATCTTATTACATGACATTAAATCAGAAATTAGAACATATAGAGAATGAACTACATGTTGATTATATCAACATGTTTCTATACTACATCTAATGTATGTAACAAACAATAGATCAGATCTATTACCTTGCAAGTTAGACATTCTAACCTTACTGATCTGGGCTTGAGGATGATGTTATGAGCCACACATGCATCCGGTCTCTAGGAGTCATCCACACGAGCCCATGAATCTTGATCAGAAGTCCTGCTCCAGGAAATCAGCATAGTATGCTAGTATTGCGCTGATCCTTCATCGATGGTTGATCAGGTGCCTCTTTCTTCTTGATTTGGACTCTTCCAAGGATGAGAAGTAGGAGGAGGAGTTTCAAATCTGAGATGCTCTTAGAAAACTCAAGATGGAAGAAGGGAAGAGATGAACACAACAGCCCTAGAAGAAGACCCTCTTCTTCTTCTCTTTTCTCTCTCTAGACACCCTATCTTGTGTCTATTATATCTCCATGCCCTATCCATCTTTCTCTATGATTTTTGAATGCCCCAAAGGTCTCTCTATGATCTATTTTTCATAAAAAAATTATAAAGAAATTTATTTTATACAAAGAGATATGATAGAGTCCTTGTCCAGGTCAAATACCTAGTCAAGGTTTATCCAAACATGGCAAGATAAAGGGCGCCCAACTCTTGGACGCCCCCTCCTTCTTTTTGTGTGTGAAATAACAGCAAAGGGCACCTATCAAGTGCCATAAAATCCATAAAAAATTTATAAAAAATATGAGTAAAATTGATGCAAAAAGGAAAGAGTTTTGGATTTCTAAAACTCTATCTCATAGAATTTGAAATCCAAACTTATTTCTACTTTGATTTGATCCACAACCATCTTCCATGTAAGAAAGAAGAAAGAAAACCTTTTGGCCATGGTGAAGACCTGGGAGAGAATTTTTGTCATACAAAATAAGAGAGAATTGGTGTGGAATAAGAGAGAGGGCATGAGGGGCTTATGTGGCGCAAGGTAGAATCCTAGTCTTACTAAGATTCTGTCTTATGACTTGTTTTAATTTGGTTTTTCAAACCAAATCAAACCAAAATTAGATCAACCCAATTAAAATGGGTCTTAACCTAATTAAGAACCTAATTTAATCAGATTAAATTAGATTTAAATCTATTTTAATTTTTTAATCAAATTAAAAATTAGGTTGACCCAAGTCCTAATTGAACTAGGACTAGTTTTTTCTTGCACTTGGCTTATCCAATAAACCAATTAAACTTGATCCAATCAAGCCCAAACTAGATCCAATTAAATCATATTCAATTAGACTTAATCTCAGCCCATTGGCTTAATCAAATTAAGTCAATTAGCAATCGAATTGCTAATCGATCCTTCTGTAACACTTGCACTAGGTTAAATGTCAATCATATTGATCATTTAACCCTAGAATGATTCTTAATCATTGATCAACCATCCGATCAGATCATGAACTCTAATATGTGTGACCTCATAGGTCCAAACCTAAGCTGATAGTACAGGAATAAATTTTTATATCAATCAAAGTGATCATCTAGCAATGGTACCCGACGATCGGATAGGTCGAATGTGTAGAACAACATCCTTAGAACCCATGCGGATATAGTTTCCATATAATTCATCCCCTTGACCAAAATACTCATAGGACACCTCAGAGTTTAACTGTCAACTCTGATCAGGTTGTCCACATTGTATTTCAAAATATCAAATCCATCTGATGGATTACCCTGGCCAAGGTTTTGCTAAATTGAAATACAGTGACTCATTCTTCTCCAACTCTTGGAGTGGTCAATCCTATCTTGATCACACTCTGACTTTGCAAGTACTTGACTATGCCCAGAAGCCTTTCGTTACTGAATTAAAAATTCAGTTAGTCCAGTACCAAAGCACAGTGAGTTGCTTGCAAATCATTGAGGTGATCTCAGGTCTAAGGGACACTTATACCTATATCCCATCAGAGACATTCTCGACAGCAGAATGCTCTGGAGTTGGTCACATTCAATGATGATGTACCCTTACATCTCACCTGATGATGTATCTTTATATCTCACCTGTATGCCATACTAGTATCTCCACACTCCTTGGTTAAGAGGACAACCAACCCATATGGCCTACAGTGACCTATGCTCGATAGAAGCTGTCATCCTTATTAACAGCCTATCATTTGGTCGTGAACAGTTTTAAAGACTAATCGATAAATTCTCTTTTTATCGAACTTAAATAGTCCTAAGGATTTCATCATAACAATGGAGTTCATTAGAAGATGAAAACTTATGATGAAAATACCAAAAATATATTTTATTTATTAACAAATCAATTACAATATTTGGTTGCTTAACCGTCAACAGCTTGACGATTGGCATTTGGGACATATTTTTCAACAACTCCTACTTGTCCTAAAGCCACTCGGCATAGTATCTAATACCCATCTTCGACTTGTGGTTGTCGAACTCCTTTATCGTCAGGGCTTTAGTCAAGGGGTTGGCCAGGTTCTCCTTTCCGTCGATCTTCGGAAGGACGACGTCACCTCGATCCATGATCTCCTAGACCAGGTGGAAGCAACGCAAAATGTGCTTCGTCTGCTGGTGTGCTCTGGGTTCCTTCACCTGAGCTATGGCATCGGTGCTGTTGCAGTAAAGCAAGATTAGACCATCGAGGGAGGGTGCTACTCCGAGCTCGGTGATGAATTTTGTCAGCCACATAGCTTCCTTTGCAGCATCCGATGTGGCGATGTACTCCACTTCACAAACAAAGTCTGCCACAGTATGCTGCTTGAAACTCTTCCAGCAGATGGCTCCACCATTCAGAGTAAAGATATAACCCGATACGCTTCTGCTGTCATCATGGTCAGATTGAAAGCTGGAGTCTGTGAACCCCATAAGTTTCAAATCTAACTCACCATAAACCAACCATTGGTCTTTAATATTTCTCAAATACTTAAGGATGATTTTACCTACTTTCCAGTGGTTTTCTCTAGGATCAGATTGGTATCTACTCACTACTCCTAGTGAGTATGCCACACCTAGTCTTGTATATGTCATGGCGTACATGATAGATCCCACGATCGAAGCATATGAGACTCTACTCATACGCTCTCTCTCTTCAGGAGTTGTCGAGCAATCCTTCTTAGAGAGAGAAATTCCATGGCCTATCGGTAGATAGCCCATCTTGAAATTTTTCATGCTGAACCTCTTCAGCACAGTATCTATGTACGTGGACTGAGATAACCCAAGCATCTTTTTAGATCTATCCCTATAGATCTTCATCCCTAGGATGTAGGATGCTTCACCCAAGTCCTTCATGGAGAACTGTGATGACAACCAAACTTTTATTCCCTGTAGTGTAGAGATGTCATTTCCGATTAAGAGAATGTCATCCACGTATAAGATAAAAAATACCACAACTGGACCATTTGCCCATTTATAGATACAGGGCTCTTCTCCATTCTTAACGAAGCCATATGTTTTGATTATCTTATCAAAATGCATGTTCCAACTCTGAGAAGCTTGCTTCAATCCATAAATGGATCTC
Source organism: Elaeis guineensis (assembly GCF_000442705.2). Taxonomy (NCBI): domain Eukaryota; kingdom Viridiplantae; phylum Streptophyta; class Magnoliopsida; order Arecales; family Arecaceae; genus Elaeis; species Elaeis guineensis. The sequence goes on along the minus strand of NC_026006.2, from coordinate 15,551,046 downwards.
TGAAACTTGCACACCTTGGACTCATCTGTGGATGTAAATCCCTCAGGTTGTATCATATACACCTCTTCGATCAGTTCTCCATTCAGAAAAGCTGTCTTTACATCCATCTATCAGATCTCATAATCCAGATGGACAGCTATTGCAAGTATTATCCGAATGAATTTGAGCATTGCCACAGGAGAAAATGTCTCATCGTAATCAATACCATAACGTTGACAATACTCCTTGACAACCAGACGGGCTTTATAGGTCTCCAGCTTTCCGTCTGCGCCCCTCTTCCTTTTGAAGACCCATTTATATCCAATGGGTTTAACCCCTTCAAGTGGGTCAACTAATGTCCATACATCATTGACCTTCATGGACTCCATTTTGAATTTCATGGCTTCAAGCCATTTTTCAGAATCAGATTTCTGCATTGCATCTATATAAGTGATCGGATCCTCATCATTCTCATCGAGTTCGATGTGATCACCATTCCGAACCAAAAAATTATAGTATCTGTCCGGCTAACGTGGTACTCTATCGGATCGCCTTAATGGTGCAGGTACATTGGGCTTCAAATCTGATCTAATCAAATCTGACTCAGGTTCAGCTATTGGTGTCAGTCCTTCTACTTGTTGAACTTCATCAAGTTCAACCTTAGAGGCAACAGTTCCTTCACCAAGGAACTTCTTTTCTAAAAAGATTGTCTTAAGGTTGATGAGCACCTTTTGTTCATCAGCATGGTAGAAAAAATATCCTTTGGTCTCTTTGGGATACCCTATGAATATGTATTTGTCAGACCTAGATTCAAGTTTATCTGTAACTAACCATTTGACATAGGTCGGGCACCCCCAGACCCTAAGGTGTGAAAGTACTGGCTTACACCCTGTCTATATCTCATATGGAGTCTTAATTACAGACTTACTTGAAATCCTATTTAATAGATAACAGGCCGATTCAAGTGCATATCCCCAGAAGGATATCAGCAAATTGGCAAAACCCATCATGGATCGGACCATGTCTAACAGAGTCTGATTTCTCCTTTCAGACACACCATTATGCTGTGGTGTTCCTGGAGGAGTCCATTAAGAGAGAATCCCATTCTCTCCTAGGTATGTGAGAGACTCATCAGAAAGGTATTCCCCTCCTCGATCAGACCAAAGAGTTTTAATACTCTTTTCAGTTTATTTTTCTACTTCACTTCGGAATCGTTTGAATATTTCGAATAAATCTGACTTATGTTTCATCAGATAGATATATCCATATCTGGATAGTTCATCCATGAAAGTGATGAAGTAGAAATATCTACCTCTAGCACTTGTGCTCATGGGCTCGCATACATCAGTATGTACCAGGCCCAAGAGCTTAGTAGCTCTCTCATCTTTTTCAGCAAAAGATGACTTAGTCATTTTACCAAGAAGACAGGACTCACAGGTTGGAAGTGATTCACAATCACTGACTTCGAGGATTCCCTCTTGAGTCAACTTGTTTATTCTGTTCTTGTTTATATGACCTAGCCTACAGTGCCATAAGTAGATATCTGACACACTATCTAATCTAGGGTGCTTGCTAGTAGAATAGACTCTTATCAGGCTTGATCTTTCTGGTCTGACCCTGCACTGATATCCCAGCCTGAACATGCACCTCCTTCACTTTTTTCTTCTTATTCTTCTTCCCTTTCTCAAAGGGTCAAGAACCAGAAGAGGAACCTCCCACTAAGTTCACCGACTCCTTGTGGAGTTGGTGATCCTTCTTAAAGTTCTGAAGCAACCTCAGTAACCTGTGGTAGTTTACTTCAGGCTTTGTCATTCTATAATGAGTGAAGAATGGAAGATAAGACTTGGACAGTGAGTTTAGTATTGCATCTTTTCCAAGCTGCTCATGTAAGAAAAAGTCGAGCTTGCTCAAACGCTCCATCAGCTCGATCATGTATAATACATGATCAGTGACAGAGGCACCATCCCACATTTTGGCATTGAAGATGGCACAACTAGTCTTGTGCCTCTCCACATCATCGGGTGTGCCAAAGGAATCCTCCAACACTTGAAGCATGTCCTTTGGCTGAGCCATCTCAAATTTATGACTGAACTCGTTGCTCATGGCAGCCAGCATGATATAGCACACCGTGTTTCGATCACTGAGCCACTTCTGGTAAGTATCTCTGATTATTCCACGTGCATTGACAGCTGGCTCCTCAGGTGCAAGATCCGTTATCACATATAGGATCCATTCATGCTCCAGGACTATCTTCAACTTTCGGTACCAGCTATCGAAGTTGGGTCCCACCTACTTATCATTGTCCAACAATGATCGGAGTGATAGGGAAGTGGCCATATCTTGCATAAAGAAAAATCATAACCTAATTAGTAATTAATTCATTAAACCTAAAGATTTGGACTTTAATCAAAAGGTTTCTCCCACTATTTTATTCGAATTGGTAGCCTCTACTTCCAATTCGAAGAATTACCCTAATTTCTTAGTGGGTACTAGAATCTACTTAGACTGCATACAAGCCCAACTTTGGTTGGCCAACCCATGTACATCTAAGGGTAGGTTCATAACCAATTATTTCTCTAAACAATTTCTAATAACTTTAGTTTTGCCCCAGTCCCTAATCAGTAGGCTTTGGCCTCCACTGAAAAGGTCGGGTTAGGTCCAACCATTAACATGACCATACTTGGCCCATCTAGCCAATGAATGATTAGGCCCAACTTTGGTTGGCTAGCCTAACCACCATTTAGAAAGATGCAGTCAAAAAATTATATTATGAATGATAATTCCATCAGCCGATAAGCACCAGGTCTTTGGGCCTCCAATGATTATCCAACTAATGGACCCATTATCATCCACTTAATGGGAGGCTATGATCTAGTTATTATCATAACTATTTTATTTTAAGAATCAAATAATTTTAAAAGATTTAATTGATTTATGGAATGGGGTCAGATGAACCAGCCTATCATGATCCTCCCACTGGCTTCAACAAGTCAGCTTAAGGGAGACCATTAAAAGAGCTGGTCTAGGAGCACCTAAATCAGTCACACTGATTTACCTAACTGACATGGGTCAGCTCGAATAATCAAGTGATCCGATCAAAACATAATTTCACCAAGAGGCCAGATAAGTTCGATCGGTGGGACGGTTTGCCAAAGCTTGCCTTAGACACCATCAGAAATGGCCAGGTAAGCTGGCTCCCAATTAAAAACCACCCGTCTGATTTACTTTAGACACCAACTGATTTAATTAGTTTCGATTAGATCAACCTAACAGTTCATGCTAGACCGCTTAGCCAAGAATCAAGTCCATTTGGTTCTCATTAAAGACATGGACTTGACCAACTACAACTATTGTAATTGATCTAGAGAATCCTTGACCTAATCTAAGACAACAATTGATTAGATTTAGTCAATTCTCTAATTAAGTTCATCTTTAATCTAACCTTAGGTCTAACCCAATTAATGAACCTAATTCTCACTAACCCATTAACCCAATATGTTATGGTTTGTGTCTTAGGTTCTTCAATTCACAATCCTAGAACCTAATCAAAATAACTTCTTAATTCTTAATTAAGTTTTGGGCTGAGGGTTGGGATTTGATTTTTTAAAAATAATTTTCATGTTTGTAAAATAATTTTATAACATAGTTCTACCAACCAAGTTGCATGTTTGATTCATAATCAAGATGCAAGTGAAATAAATATGAAACTACTTTAGATCTAATCTAAACAGGTTCATGTAATTGAAATAATTTTAACTTTAAACTGTGCAAATTTTTCAAACAAAAATATGATAGTTTTTTGCGCAAGTTATATTAACAAAGAGATTTTATTTTAGATTTAAATATCTTTTAAATCTAATAAATCAAAAATTTAATCTAGATCACATCTAATAAATTTATGATTAAAGATAGATCTACACGAACTAGGACAACCTTTGCACTGTAAGGGATAAACCTTACAGCAGGACAACCTTGTAGTTCGTGATTGATCCAAAAATTTTAATTTTAGATTTAATAATTAGATTATAAATTAGATCTAATCTAATAAATAATCTAAGTATGTATAAATAATCATGTAATAAACAACCTAGGCTCTGATACCAATTGAAAGAACCAGATCTAGGATTTCAGGGTTAGATCTTGAAACTTTTTCAAGATCATGCAGCAGAAGAATAAAATAAATTAAAATTTATTTTATAAAACTAGAGAATCTCTAGATCTAAGATCTTATTATATAATTATTACATGATATTAAATCAAAAATTAAAATATATAGAGAATAAACTACATGTTGATCATATCAACATGTTTCTATGCTACATCTAATGTATGTAACAAACAATAGATCAGATCTATTATCTTGCAAGTTAGACATTCTAACCTTACTGATCCGGGCTTGAGGATGATATTGCAAGCTACACATGTATCTGGCCTCTAGGAGTCATCCACACGAGCCCACGAATCTCGATCAGAAGTCCTGCTTTAGGAAATCAGCACAGTATACTAGTACTGCACTGATTCTTCTTTGATGGTTGATCAGGTGCCTCCTTCTTCTTGATTTAGACTCTTCTAAAGATGAGAAGTAAGAGGAGGAGTTTCAAATCTGAGACGCTCTCAGAAAACTCAAGATGGAGGAAGGGAAGAGATGAACACAACAGCCCTAGAAGAAGACCCTCTTCTTCTTCTCTTTTCTCTCTCTAGACACCCTATCTTGTGTCTATTATATCTCCATGCTCCAACCTTCTTTCTCTCTAATTTTTGGACACCCCAAAGGTCTTTCTCTGATATATTTTTTATAAAACTTTCATAAAAAAATTTATTTTATGTAAAGATATATGATAGAGTCCTTATCTAAGTCAAATACCTAGTCAAGGTTTATCCAAACATGGCAAGATAAGGGGCGCCCAACTCTTGGGCACCCCCTCCTTCTTTTTGTGTGTAGACCAACAGAAAAGGAACCTATCAAGTACCATAAAAGCCACAAAAATTTCAAAAAAAAATTGAGTAAAATTGGTGCAAAAAGGAAAGAGTTTTGGATTTCTAAAACTCTATCTCATAGAATTTGAAATCCAAACTTATTCCTACTTTGATTTGATCCACAATCATCTTTCATGTAAGAAAAAAGAGAGAAAACCTTTTGGGCATGGTGAAGACCTGGGAGAGGATTTTTGTCGCATAAAATAAGAGGAAATTAGCATGGAATAAGAGAGAGGGCGTGGGGGGCTTATGTGGTGCAAGGTAGAATCCTAGTCTTACTAGGATTCTGTCTTATGACTTGTTTTAATTTGGTTTCTCAAACCAAATCAAACCAAAATTAGGTCAACCTAATTAAAATAAATCTTAACCCAATTAAGAACTTAATTTAATCAGATTAAATTAGATTTAAATCTATTTTAATTTTTTAATCAAATTAGAAATTTGGTTGACCCAAGTCCTAATTGAACTAGGACTAGTTTTTTCTTGCATTTGGCTTATCCAATAAACCAATTGAACTTGATCCAATCAAGCCCAAACTAGATCTAATTAAATTATATTTAATTAGATTTAATCTCAGCCCATTTGCTTAATCAAATTAAGCCAATTAGCAATCGAATTGCTAATCGATCCTCCTGTAATACTTGCACTAGGTTAAATGTCAATCGTATAGATCGTTTAATCCTAGAATGATTCTTAATCGTTGATCAACCATCCGATCGGATCGCGAACTCTAATGTGTGTGACCTCATTGGTTCAAATCTAAGTCAGTAGCATAGAAATAAATTTTTGTATCAATCAAAGTGACCATCTAGCAATGGTACCCGACGATCAGATAGGTCAAATGTGTAGAACAACATCCTTAGAACCCATGCAGATATAGTTTCCATATAATTCATCCCCTTAACCAAAATACTCATAGGATACCTCAGAGTTAACTGTCAACTCTGATCAGGTTGTCCACATTGTATTTCAAAATATCAAATCCATCTGATGGATTACCCTGACCAAGATTTTGCTAAATTAAAATACAGTGACTCATTCTTCTCCAACTCTTAGAGTGGTCAATCCCATCTCGATCATACTTTGACTTCATAAGTACTTGACTATGCTCAGAAGTCTTTCATCATTGAATTAAAAATTCAGTTAGTCCAGTACCAAAGCATAGTGAGTTGCTTGCAAGTCACTGAGGCGATCTCAGATCTAAGAGACACTTATACCTATATCCCATTAGAGATATTCTCGACAGCAGAATGCTCTGGAGTTGGTCACGTTCAATGATGATGTACCCTTATATATCATCTGTATGCTATACCAGTGTCTCCACACTCCTTGGTTAAGAGGACAACCAACCCATATGGCCTACAGTGACCTATGTTCGATAGAAGCTGTCATTCTTATTAATAGCCTATCATTTGGTCGTGAACAGTTTTAAGGACTAATCGATAAATCCTCTCTTTATTGAACTTAAATAGTTCTAAGAACTTCATCATAACAACAGAGTTCATTAGAAATAAAAACTTATGATGAAAATACCAAAAATATATTTTATTTATTAACAAATCAATTACAATACTTGGTTGCTCAACCGTCAACAGCTTGACGATTGACTTTTGAGACATATTTCCCAATAGGTTGATCAGTGTGACTGATCTAAGTGCTAGTTCAATCAGCATGATCTAACCCGATTCAGTGTCTTACTGAAGTCAGTGGAAGGATTGTGGTCTACTGATTGATGTTTTCTTCTCTCTTCTCAAAATTGATTAAACCTTCTAAATTATTAGGTCTCTAAAATAAGCTGGTTATACTGATAACTAGATCATAGCCTCCCATTAAGGTGAATGATAATGGATCTATTATTTTTTATGGACATTGCAGGTGCCATCCGTGTGATATTCTCTCTAAATGATGAAATTATCATTCATCATATGATGACTCTATTGAACTATCTGATAAATGGTTGGGTTGACCGAGCCATCCTCGGACTTGATCATTCTTTGGCTAGAATCACTAAGTAGGTTTATGTTAATGGTTTGACCTAATTGAGACTTACAGTGGAGGTCCATCGCCTACTGAAATAAAATCTGAGGCTAAATTAAATACTAGAAGTTATTTAAAAAAATAATTAGTTGAGAACCTACCCATAGATGCATATGGGTTGATCGAGCCATCCTTGGACTTATATGCAGTTTGTATGGATTCTAGTACCCACTAAGGAATTAAGGTGATTTTTTAAATTGAAGGTAGAGGCTACCAATTCGTATAAAATAGTGGGAGAACTTTTAGACTAAAGTCTAAGTCTTTAGACTTAAAATAGTTCATATACTAATAGGTCAATTATTCTTTTTTTAGAAATGGCTAGAATATTGTTGCTCTGTTCACTGTTAGACAGTGAAAATATTATCAGACCTAACTTCAATAGCCAGTATCAAAAGTTGAGGATAGTTTTTGAGTGAATTGATCAAGAAGTCTCAGGCTAATCCAAGCAGGCTTTAAAGAGAAATCAGTAAATGATTGTTGGTCAAGGTAGTTATATGATAACTCCTTGAAGTTTCTCTATTGGCAATACTACTACTTGGGTATAGGATACTGACAGTACAAGTTGTGTTTGCAAATAGTTACAAAAGACTTTAGGATAGTAGAAGATTTGTAAATGGTAAGAGACTCCTGAATGTAAGAGATGAAAGTCTATTCCAGTCTTAATATTAAGAATCATCAAGCTTATTTTTAATTCTGAAGATGTTATTTTAAGTGATTATCACTATTGTCTAATCTTATTGATGGTATCAATAAGTATGATTGTTGTGATATCATTGTGAATGATACTGCAATAATAAGTGGATAATTGAAAATGACACAAACTTAGTACCATAATCTGTTAGTGTAATGTACACGTTTAACTAGCACCCTAGATTAGATAATGTCACTAAAGTCTATTTTTAGCGTAATTGACTTACTCATCTTTTATTGAAAAGGATGAATGAGTCAGTGATATTTCGAGTTTGATACATATTAATGTATTTGCACTTATGAATAGTAATGCTAGAAAAGAGCTTACTACTTCATTAAAATCTCTGACGACCTATCTTGGTATGGGTGCATCTTGCTTATGAAGTACAATTTTGAATTGATTGACATATTCAAATAATTCTATAATGAGGTAGAAAAATAAACTGTAAAGAGTATTAGAACTCATCAGTTAGACTGATGAAGTGAATACCTTTATAGTAAGTTGTTGACATATCTTGAAGAGAATTTAATTCTCTCTTAATGGATCTCTCTTGGGATATTATTGTTTAAAAAATATGTCTGAAAGGAGAAATCAAACTTTATTAGACATAGTTCGGTCCACTGTGGGTTTGCTAATCTACTGAAGATTATATTTTAGAGACTACTTGATATGTGCTCGAGAATGTTCTGGGCAAATCGATCACCAAAACTTCATATGAGAAATGGACTTGGATAATTCGATACTCTCTTATTTTAGTATTTGGGGTGTCGAGCTTATGTGAAATATTCACAAACTGACTAGTTTGGATCTTGATATGATAAATATTATTTTAGAAATATTTTTTCTACCTTCCTGATGGACATGAGATGTTCATGAATCTTAAGGTATTCTTTTTGAAAAAGTTCTTTGATGAAAGAACTGATGCCGTAAAGAGCAAACTTGATGAGCTTGATAGGTAGAGAAATCGACTCTGATACAAACCAACAGAACCAGAGTTGATTAGATAAATTTTGGAGCCTGATGAAAAGACATCCTTGAGTAGATATGATAGAGTACCATATCAGTCAAATAGATACTTCAATTTCTAAGTTCAAGATAGAGATTTGATTTTCCATACGGATGCTATATAGGGATCTAACTTTGAGAAGTAGCTTGGAGTTATTAAATCTGAAATGAAGTCCTATTGGATTTGTATCCTATAAGCTAATTGTTGGCTAACACATTATGTAATTCTAGGATCTAAACTTGTACTTATAATTTTTTTATTATCAATAAAATATTTTTTCATTCCAATCATGTTTGTGTCCATGATTTATCCTAGAAATTAATAAAGATGATTTTTGTATATTCTTAAAGAGTTAAGAATTTGAGACATACATTAATTAGTGATTAATTTCTAAATACTTTTGATCAAAGAATCATCATGGAGGACAGTGATTAATCCATTTGAGATTGTTGCACAGTTCACCTCCCTTGTGGGTGGATGAGTCTCAAGTCTATGGTGTAGAGACACTGGGGTGAAGATACAGATGGTTGTTAGAGAACAACTTGCACTGAGCGTGACCTACACGAGAACCATATGAATGTCTACTCACTTGTCAGTGGTCTTCTCAATGCTGCAGTGGTGTGAGTGGTCCTTTGACCTACGGTGCCATTGGCTATTCACAGCGAGGCTATTGGGTTTGACTACACATTCTCTTGGTCCCTAGCCATTCGGATCCTTACTATGTATGTTAGCTTCAGTAGGTTTAGGTTCGCTGTTTGGAGTAGAATACACCTAGATGGAATCTATCAATCTTGATAGAAAAAGAGAAGTCCTATGCAATTTATGAGACTAAGTTCAGAAAGTTTTTGGCCAAAGCAAGTGTGAATACTGAAATTTTTTTTTTATGAGATTCACAAATGAACTCGAGTCAAGCCAATCTAGCATATGACTAATGTGAGGTCTGACGAGTTCTCCATGACCTCCGTCAAGTCGGGACTCACGATAGAAGGACTGAATCATATGATAACTGTACTTAAGAATTCGTACTTTTATTTTACTGGATTGCCACTACATACTGCTAGGTGTCACTGGTGGATTGTGAGACTCATCGAGCATCATCTTGATGATCGATGGCCTTTGAAGGGTAGAATTGAAAATGTTCCAATCCATCGAAAAGAGTTTCGGTGATATTGTGATGGAGATTACAATATATCTTACTACCAAATAGAATGGAACCTATGGGGTCACACATTAAGAGATTTAATCTTGAATTTGTCAATTGGACTTATGAAGTTTCAATTGGGTTAGAGTTTATTAAAATTTTATTAGGTTTATGAGAACCATGCTAGCACACGGTTAAATCTAATTCTTTTTGAAACTTCAATTTGATCAAGTCCATAACCTTGAACCTAACCTAAATCTAGTTAGGTTTAATTGGACTTTTAGTTATGAGCTCAAAAAATTTTGATTAAGTCAATTAGTTGGCATAATTATCCTAACATTATCTCTTCTTTATCTCCTAATTATCTCTAAGATTGCATATAAAAATGATGGAAGATTGGGTGGCACCTACTTTTATTTTTGACATGAAATGGGTGCCAAATCCCAGGATATGGCAGAGGGGCCCACCCCCTCTTATGTGGCATGGCGTGAAGGAGAGAGAGTGGGGCCACTCTCCCTCTTATTTGGCTAGAAATTCCTTTGTGGCAACTACCTGATATGTATTAGATGGGCGCCTCTTGTACCTACTTAAAGGGGTTGATCATATATCATTTATATCTGATTTTAATTTAAATAAATTAGATTAAAAAGATAGAAGATTCTTATGAGATAAGGATCTATCTTTTTAAGATAATTAGGTTCCTATTATATGTCAGGGTAGTGCTTATATAAAGGGTATGTCTCTAGGATTTTTAGTTAATTGATTTTTAGTGAAAAATCTCTCCCTCTCCCTTCTCCATGCCTTCTCTCCTCCCTCTCTTCCTTTCCATGCCTAAGAGTTGGGTGTCCCCTCTTCCATACATCAAGAGGTAGTGCTTGGTGACTTAGAGATTGAAGATCGAGTAGAAGAAGAAAAAGACTGCTGATCAAGAAGTTGATCTCACAGTCCAGATCAAGATGTTGATCAAAGTGCTCAAGATTAAGATTCTTCTTGAGAAGAAGAGTCTTCTATGAGGAGAAATCAGTTCGAGATTGATCCTGATGGATATCCGTAGAGGCCAGACACATGTGCGGCTCGAGCGTCTACGAATTCATGATCATTGAAAGTGATGAATATCTATCTGCACCAAGGTAATGAGATCTAATCTCATATTTGTTTCTAAACTCTAAATTGTATATATGTATTTTTTCTTGAGCTTGGATAGGATTAGATTTGATCTTTTATATGTGGGGTTAAAGGGTTTAATCCATTTTATTTTCTACTATATTTTTTAAAAATTTTAAATCTACACATGCTGCCTATCTGATTTTCTAACAGTGATATCAGAGCTAGATTTTTGAAAACATATATGATCTGATTTTTATATTAGATCTAAAAGTTTTAATAATTTAAAATTAATTTTGTGTTGATATAAAGTTATCCTGGTTTAGGATTTACTCCCTATATTATAAAGATTGTCCTAGCACAAGATTGATCGATTTTAAAAATTATTTTTAAAATAATTAAATTAAATCTTTTAGATCTAAAAATTAGTATATATGATATGTTTAATTTGAGTTTAGATCTGAAATTAGAATGATTAAAAACTCACATCAAACTGATATAAGGTTGTCCTGATATAAGATTTATCTCCTATATTGTAAAGGTTGTCCTAGTTTGATATGAATCAATTTTTGAAAAGATATTTTTGAAATATTTTAATCATTATTTTAAATCTAATTTTATATATATTTGATATGTGTAAATTTAGTTTGAGATCTAAAATTTGATGTATATATGATGTATTTTTATTTAGATCTGAAACTACATATATTTGATATATGAAACTAGATTTAGATCTGAAATAGTTTCAAGATCATAAGCCACTAATTGCATACAATGAAATATAATCTAAAAAATTATTTTTAGATCTAAAATTATGTTGTTGTATGTGGGTATGGGATGAACAAATTAAGTCTAAGTGATCAAACTACAATTAGGGTCTAATTGATTAGATCAGGCTGGAATCTGTTTTTGATTTTGAGCAGTTGATTGAACCTAATCGATGGATGATTAGGATTAGATCAGAGGGGCTCAAAGTTGAGTTTAGTTATAGTTGGTCGCATTGATTTATATTTTGATATGAATTGATTGACTCAAGATCGAATTTGGCTCAATGGTTCAGATCTATTTCAATAGGTTAATCTAATCGATTCTAATCGACCAATTTGGTATCTAAGGCAAGTATTTAGATGGTGGTTATTTAATTAGTTTCGTTGTCTGACCTGATCAATTTTAATTGGTATCTAAAGAAAGCAATGAGGGGATCCCCACATATCTTAACTTATCTGACCATCTTGAGAGATTCAATTTTGTGTTAGGTTACTTGTTGACTCAAGTTCACCCATGCCGACTAGGATGGTTAGACATATTGATGTGCTGACCTAATTTAATCAGTCGGATGTCAGATCTGCTGATTTAGATGAGATCTAAATCCAAATCTCCTCATTCAATATTAAGTCTAGAGATCTTCTATCATTGTAAAGATGCGGATGCCTTTCTGACATTGATTGTTCTTAATTGGTTATAGTGATTCGATTGCATCAAAAAGGTACAATCACTCTACTGACATTTGATGTCCTGAGGTAGAGATGAGGTTGGACCTAATAACTGTTAGGTGAGGGTCTTAATGATGATTTTATGCCCATTGGTGAACGATGGGTCTGATTTAACTAAGAAATGTGTCAATAATTGTGAGGTGAGGCTACAGGACTTAGAGACCATGCCCACTGCATCTTGCTTAATGAAGTAATGGACAAAGTGTTGTCCACTCATTAGTTTGTACTCACCAATAACTATTTGGTGAGGTGTGTATACATTAATGAGACCATAGTATCCACTTAAAATCAATCGCGTATAGATTTTCGTTTCTCCACCCGAGGAGTGTGGGAGATTCAAAGAAATAGAGGGAGCCTTTGTTTATTTTTAAAGTTCTTAAAATAAATAATTTTATAAGTATAAAATCTAGCTAGAAACTATTTTCTCTATAGATAACCATATCGAGTTCAAACCCATTAGCCCGAATCCTTGATACAAATAGGTTGACTAGTACAAATTACAAAGACTGGCTCTGGAATCTAAGAATTATTTTCAATTCCAAAAATCTTGCACATGTCCTTTACCAGGAAGCATCTGTGTTATCTGCTCACTCATCTGCTGATCAACGAGCTGCACTTGAAAAGTGGATGGATGAAGATAACAAAGCAAAGTGCTACATCTTAGCATCCATATCCAATGATCTTCAGCAACAGCATGAAGACATGAGGACTTCTAGAGAAATACTGGTTCATCGGTAAGAGTTGTATGGTGAACAGAGTCACACAGCTCGCTTTAAGGTCTTTCGAAGATTTTTCAGAGTGAAGATGTATGATAGGCAGTCTGTCAATGATCATTGTCTAACAATGATCAAGGACATAGAGGAAATTTAGAAGCTCAAAATGAACATGGACAAGGAATTGCAGGTGGATCTGATCCTCCAGTCTCTTTCTGATTCATATGGGCAGTTCATCATGAACTACCATATGAATAAGATTGATGCTACTTTGTTAAAGTTATTGAATATGCTGGTGACTGCAGAAGGCATCTTGAAAAGTTTATGAGGTACAGTTCTAGTTATGGAGCAGACTTCCTCCAAAAGAAAGTCTTCTTTTAAGAAGAAAAAAAAGTTCGTAAAGAAGTAGAAGAATGAGGCCAAGCCCAAGAAATAGATTTCAAAGAAAGCCAACGATAAGGAAAAGTGTTTTCATTGTAACGTTAAAGGTCACTGGAGAAGAAACTATTCGGCCTACCTGGCGACTGCCAATAGCAGGAAGAAGGATGAGCCTTCTGAAGGTATATCTGAAATGCTCGTTATTAAAATTAATCTAATGGTTTCCTCTTCTTCTAGTTGGATTCTTGATTCTGGTTCAAGTGCTCATTTGTGTATTTCAATACAGGATCTTGAAGAAGTTAGGGGGCTGTGGGAAGGCGAGATCACTCTCTAGATCAGCAATGGAGAAAAGATTGCTACTGTGGCTATCGAAATCTACCCTCTGCAACTATCGTTAGGATTTAGTTTGCTTTTAAAAGACTGTTATTATGTACTTATAGCCAGTAGAAATTTGATTTCTATCTCTGTACTGGCACAGGATCATTACAATATTTATTTCAATAAAGATATGTGTTCTATTTATTTTGAAAATAAACTTGTAGCATGTGTTTTTTTGATTGATGATCTTTACCATTTGTATACTGATGCAAGTGTAAACATTAATGAGCAAATAGTGAATGCCATAGGATCTAAGAGACCTAAAGATAGGATCAGCCAAAAATATCTATGGCATCTTAGGCTAGGCCATATTGGAGAAGACAGACTCAACAAACTGGAGAAAGATGATCTTCTTGAACCATTAACTTTCGAGTCTTATCTAGTCTGTGAATCATTTCTTCAAGAAAAAATGGCCAAGCTACCCTTTGTGGGATAAAAAAAAGGACCACTGAGATATTAGCCCTGTTGCATACTGATGTGTGTGGTTCATTCGATGTACAAGCTAGGAGAGGCTATATCTACTGCATAACCTTTATCGATGATTATTCATGGTATGGGTTTGTGTATTTGATGCACTGAAAGTTGAAGCCTTTGAAAAGTTCATAAAGTTCAGATATGAAGTAGAAAAATAGATCAAAAAACTCATAAAAGTTCTTCGATTAGATCGAGGAGGAGAATATCTTAGTGAAGAATTTTGAGTCTATCTCAAGGACAATGGCAAAGTCTCACAGTGGACACCTCAGCTCAATGGGATATCCGAAGGAGAAATCAGACCCTATTAGATATGGTTCAGTCTATGATGAGCTTCACAGATCTTCCTGACTTTCTTTGGAGACATGCTTTGCTTTTTGTGATTCATCTCTTTGAATTTCCTTTAAATCCGTTCCTACCACACCATATGAGCTATGGCATGGTAAGAAGCCAAATCTTGAATACCTCAAGATTTGGAGATGTCCAGCCCATGTCAAGTGACAGTAGGTGGACAAGTTAGAGGCTAGATCCTTTAGGACTCATTTTATAGGGTATCCTAAGAAAGTCATGGGATACTACTTCTATCTTTTTGAGGATCACAATATGATTGTGAGCCGTCATGTCATATTCTTGAAAAAATAGTTTATCCAAGATGGAGGCAGTGGGAGGAAGATTGAGCTTGAAGAGAAAATCTTTAAAGAGCATCGAGTCTAAGAATCTGAACCCCGTAATGTGCCGGTAGATGTGATATCTCCTCCACCTTATAGATCAAGTAGGATCTCCCATCCTCCTGAAAGATACTTAGGTATTCTTACAGAAGATTTAGAGGAAGCATTCCTTGTGGGAGATAGGGACACCAGAAATGATCCCAAAATCTACGATGAGGCAATGTTAGATGTAGACTCTAAGAAATAGATGGAAGCAATGAAGTCAGAAATTGAATCCATGCATTCCAACCAGGTTTGGTCTTTAGTAGATCCACCTAAAGGTATTGTACTTATTGGGTGTAAATAGATTTACAAAAGAAAGATTGGGTTAGATGGTAAGATAGAAACCTATAAGGCAAGGCTAGTCGTAAAAGGTCATAGTCAATGCGAAGGCATCAACTATTATGAAATCTTTTCATCTGTAGCCGTGCTGAAATCCATCCATACTCTATTTGCCATAGCAGCATTTCACGATTATGAAATTTGGCAGATGGATGTGAAAACTGCCTTCCTAAATGGATATCTTGAGAAAAATATCTATATGAGCAGTCCCTGGGTTTCACATCTAGTGATAGTGATCACAAAGTTCGCAAGCTGAAAAGATCTATTATAGACTTAAGCAAGCATCTTAGAGTTGGAACACTCACTTTAATGATGTGATCAAAATATTTGATTTCATCAAAAATGAGGAGGAGCCATGTGTGTACAAAATGATCAATGGGAGCGCTGTCATATTTCTCGTATTGTACGTGGATGACATCCTCCTGATTGGAAATGATATTCTCATGCTGACTTCGATCAAAGTATGATTGTCGAAAGAATTTGCCATGAAAGATCTAAGAGAAGCTTCCTACATTCTTGGTATAAAGGTCTATAGAGATAGATCTAAGAGAATGATAGGACTCTCACAGCAGATGTACATAGAGGAGGTGCTGAAGAGGTTCAGCATAAAAAACTCCAAGAGAGATCTTTTGTCCCTTAGACATGACATTCATCTCTCTAAAAAGATATGTCCTGACTCACCTGAGGAGATTCAGCGCATGAGCAAGAACCCTTATGCTTCGATAATAGGGAGCCTCATGTATGCTATGTTATATACACGCTCTGATATAGCACTTGCCATGCATGTCACGAGTAGATATTAGGTGAATCTAGGTGAAGAACACCAGATTGCTGTTAAAAATATCATTAAGTACTTAAGGACTAAGGATTTGATGTTGGTCTTTGATGGAGGATCGGAGCTGAAAGTTGAGGGATATATCGATTCAGACTTTATGGCTGATGTCGATGATAGAAAGTCTACATCAGGGTATATCTTCTTGTGTAATGGTGGTGTGGTTGGCTGAAAGAGTTTCAAGTAGCCGATCATTGCAGATTCGACCATGGAAGCTAAGTACATCACCGCCTTTGAAGCTGCTAAGGAAGTCTTTTGGTTCAAGAAATTCGTTGCAGAGCTAGGTGTGGTGCCATCAGATGCCATTGCATTATACTACGATAACAACGGTGCCATAGCCCTCGCTAAGGAGCTAAAGTCTCACCAAAAATCCAATCACATAGAGTGGCGGTTTCACATCATACGTGAATATCTCGAGAAGAAGTTCGTCGAGGTGTAGAGAGTTGACTCCGTGCTGAATGTGGCAGACCCACAGACCAAGCCTCTCAGCCAGTAGAAGATCGAAGCTTACCTTGAGAGGATGGGTCTTAGGTATATGGCCAATTGGCTTTAGATCAAGTGGGAGTTTGTTGGAATTGTGCCTTAGAAATCAATTGTTGGCTGACACATTATGTAATTCTGGGGCCTAAACTTATACTTATATTTTTTTATTATCAATAAAGAGTTTTCTCATTCCAATCATGTTTGTGTCCATGATTTGTCCTAAATATTAATAAAGATGATTTTTGTATATTCTTAAAGAGTTAAGAATTTGAGACATACATTAATTAGTGATTAATTTTTAAATACTTCCGATCAAAGAATCATCATAGAGGATAATGATCAGTCCATTTGAGATCGATGCACGGTTCACCTCCCTTATGGGTAGATGAATCTTGGGTCTGCGGATTAGAGACACTGGGGTGAAGGTGCAGGTGGTTGTTTGAGAACAACTTGCACTGAGTGTGACCAACACGAGAACCATATGGATATCTACTCACTTATCAGTGGTGTTCTTGATGCTGTAGTGGTGTGAGTGATCCTTTGACCTGTGATGCCATTGGCTATTCGCAGCAAGGCTACTGGATTTGACTGCATATTTTTTTTATCCTTAGCCATTCGGATTCTTGCTGTGTATGTTGGCTTCAATAGGTTCAGATTCGCTGTTTAGAGTAGGATGCACATAAATAGAATCTATCAATCTTGATAGAAAAGGAGAAGTCCTATGCGATTTGCGAGATTGAGTTCAAAATGTTTTTCACCAAAGCAAGTGTGAATATTGAAAAAGAGTTTTCACGAAATTCATAAATAAATTTGAGTCGAGCTAATCTAGCATATGACTGACGATGGAGTTTGACGAGTTCTTCATGATCTCTGTTAAGTCGGGACTCATGATAGAAAAACTGAATCATATAATAACTGTACCTAAAGATTCATACTTTTATTCTATTGGATTTTTACTACATACTGCTAGGTATCACTGGTAGATTGTGAGACTCATCAGGCGTCATCTTGATGATCGATGGCCCTCGAAGGATAAAATTGAAAATATTTCCATCCATCGAAAAGAATTTTGATGATATTATAATGGAGATCATAATATATCTCATTACCAGATAGAATGAAACTTATGGAGTCATACATTAAGAGATTTAATCTCAAATTTGTCAATTGGACTTATGAAGTTCCAATTGAGTTATGTTGGTGCAAAATTTCGCCGATGCCGGAGAAGCTGGTGTCGAGGAGATTGCAGCCGCCGTCGGGACCTACAAGAAAAGTCTAAACCGGAGTTGGGGGTGCTTCGGCAAGATCCTCCGATGCTCAAATCAGTACTCTGCTTTAATAGAAATGGAGTACTCGAATGAAATTTTAGCAGAGTTTCAAGATAGAGTTTAGAGCTTAGAGGAGAATGTATCTGGGGGGTCTCTTTTATAGATAGGAGAGCATAACCGATTGACAGCGACGTCCGTAACTGCCTGGTAGTGGGCCATTCAGGGCCACGTGGAGTTTGTTACGGATAGTAGTGGTGTCCATTGTCGTGACTTGCCAGAGAGTGGTGGGGCCACGTGGAGTTTGTTGCAGAGAGTAGTGGTGTCCGTTGTCGCGACTTGCCAAAGAGTGATGGGGTCACATGGAGTTTGTTATCGAGAGTGGAGTAGTGTCCATTGTCGCGACTTGCCGGAGAGTTCGGGCTGGACGGCTGAAGCTCAATTGGGACGTTTGGTGGAGCGGAATAGCTCTCTATCTCAGCAATCTAAGAGAAGCTCGTATGTTTTCAAGGTTACTGATGGGTTAACTATTGTTGGGTACCTTAGGCATCGATGCTGCAGATGGGAGTCATCCATTGGAGGAGTTTGGAGGACACTGTGGAAGGTCGGCTGGCGTTGTTGAAGGTTGATGGCTGGAGAGGAACGGAAGGCACCGAAGATAGTCGGTCACTGTAGAAATCCGACTGCTAGAGCCCGTCTGTTGTAGAAGTTCGTTCGGAATCCAACCGCTGTAGAAGTTTGGATGGAGTCTGGTTCTTGTAGGAGTTCGGAAGAAGGCTGCTTATTGTAGAAGCTTGGATGGAGACCAATTACCATAGAAGTCCGGATGGAGACCGCTTATCGTAGAAGCTCGGATGGAGATTGATTGTCGTAGAAGTCCGGATGGAGACCGCTCATCGTAGAAGCTCGGATGGAGTCTGCTTGCAATAGGAGTTCGGAGCAGAAATCTGACTGCTGGAGCCCATCCATTGTAGAAGTTTGTCTGGAATCCATCCACTGTAGAAGTTCGGACGGAGTCCGATTCTTACAGGAGCTCAGATGAAATTCGAAAGATGGTCGACCACCGCAGAAACTTGGACGGAGTCTGGCTACTGTAGAAGTCCTGCTGCTAGAGAAGCTCGAACATTGACGAAGTCTGAAAGAAGCTCGGAGTATAGTTGATCATGACAGGAGGAAGTCTGAAAGAGATTCAGAGAGTAGTCGATCACTATAGAAGATCAGCTGATAATGAAGCCCAGAGAGCATTTGGAGCAGTCCGATAGACGACTGAAAGAGCTCATTATCAGAGAAGTCTGGAAGGTACGATAGGAGTTCGTCCGTTAGAGGAATTTGGAGGACACTGTGGAAGATCGACTGCTGGAGGAGTCCGGATGGTACTATGGAAGCTCGGACAATCGGAGGAGATCAGAAAGACGTCGCACAAGGTCAGAAGCTAGAAGAGTCCTAGGAGGGTTGGCCTCTTACGAACTTCGGCTGCAGTTATTTTATACCCAACACCAGTCCCCCTACTTTCGAGTTCGGATTTCGAATGAAGGAAGTACAAAAAAATTTTTACAGCCGAAGTTGCCCCCTTCGATTTTCATACTCGATTATTTCCAGATATCTTGGCATTTGGCGCACCGATGCTGGGGTCTTTTCAAATCGAGGCGATTCGAAAAGATTTTTTTGAAATTCCCACTGGAGCGTTGCTCTAGGTACGATGCAATAATGATTCTGTCAGTTGTCAGCCATCTGTCATGATGAGTGAGACACGCGGCAATTGTAGATCGACCAAAAGAGATCTGTAATCATCATTGCGCCGGACCCTGAGACCTATTTAGACCCGTCCTCCTTCTTTAGGGGTTTCACTTTGCTTGAGATTTCTCTTCGGTCCCTTCTTCTTCCTGAGAGCTTCATCTTCCTCTAGCATGTCCCTCTCGATCTTAGGTGCTCTTCGGGTCGACCCCCATCACCCTCGCTGCCTTCCTACACCTCTCAGACCAGCCTAGGTTAGTTCTGGAACCCCTCTTTTTCTTGTTCTTCTTCCATTTTTTCTCTTTCACATTCCGCCCATTCAGTTTCTCTGCGAGTGCCTTGTTTTTTATTTTTTCTATTTTTTTTAGGATTTTTTAGGATTTTCATTTGATTCAAAATGTCCTCCAACACTTCCTCCTCTAGCAGTTCTAGAAGTTCGTCCGTTCCAGTCCCATAAAATTTTAGTTCTGTAGATGGACCTCATTCGATCTTTGTACCAGACACCATTCCTAGCTTTTTGACTTCGAACGAACTCTCGCTGATCAGAATTCAGTACGGGGTTCCTCCGGAGTATGAGCTTGAGCTTCCCGGGGCAACTGACTGGGCTAGTGCCCCTCCCCCTGGCCGCTTCTGCTTATACCAGGAAGCTTTCCACGCCGGGCTTCGACTTTCACTTCCACCTTTTGTTGTTACTCTTTTTCGCTTTTTAAATATTTCTCTAATTTTTGTAGTGCCGAACTCCTTTAGGTTTTTGATAGGATTTCTTTCCCTCTGTCGTTTAGCCAAAGTCCGGCCAACTCTTTCCTTGTTTAGAAACTTCTATACCTTCAAGTGTCACCCTTCGACGAAAGACTGGTGGTACTTTTCTCCCCAATTCAGTAGAAAGGGGTTACTGAAAGGTGCCCCCTCTTCTATCCACAACTGGAAGGAGAGGTACTTCTACGTTCGATGCCCGACCCTAATGCTGGGGTTGCCCCTCTGGGGCTCCCTAAGGTACTCCATCCACCGAGCTTCTAGCCTGGGAAGGGACAACCTTGAAGCCTCCAATAAACTTAAGGCTTATCCAGCTCCTCTCCTCTCCGACCTTCTGAAGGAGCAACTCTTATTTAACGTCAGCCTAAGTCCTCTCAATCCTGTCGATATTTTTTTTTTTTATTATTATTATTTTAAGTCATTCGCTGCTTCCTCTTTCTCTTATTCTGTTTCTAAGCCGTGCCGATCTTCTTTCATTGCAGATATGGACGCAGATGCGGCTCGGATGCTAGCCAAGGGTCTCAAGGCCCACAAGAGGAAAGGCACCGCAACTTTGGGGTCGACGAAGAGGGCAAGGGTAGAAGAGACAGGCTCAGCCGTATTTGTCCAGGTGGCCATTAAAGTTGATGCCCCCTCCGACATCGAGCCCACAGTCCCCTGAGCTTCTTCATGAAGCCCCTCGGCCGAGGTTCCTGCTCCAGAGTCTCGCCCCGAGGAGGCACCGGGGGCCGAAAGGAGGAGAAGGAAGAAGACGTTGGCCTGCAAGATCCACAACAGTAGGGCTGCCACTGAGGGGGCTGACGATTTCGAAGAGGATCCGGGGGAGAATCCCTTCAACAATAGGGATTTAATAAAAAGATTGGTCGACGGGTGCGTCCTGTCTGAGGTCATCCATAAGATCGTCCACGTCGATCCTGAAAAGCGGGTTTGAGACTCTCTAGGGTCCTTTCTTGAGGTAGGCCAATTTACTTTTTTCTTCCTTTCGCTTCTTTACTTAGCTTATTCCTTAGTTTTCATATTGACTTCCTGGCCGTTCTTGCAGATTGGACACCAGCTCATCGCCAACATCGAGGCGATGAACAATGCAAAAAGGGAAGCAGCCTAGGTGGAGGAAGGCCACCAGGCTGAGGCTGCCCGCCTCAAGGAGAAGGTCGTCGAGGTCGTGAGTCTCCAAGAGGCGCTGCAGAA
The DNA here is from genome assembly GCF_000442705.2 of Elaeis guineensis. Classification (NCBI taxonomy): domain Eukaryota; kingdom Viridiplantae; phylum Streptophyta; class Magnoliopsida; order Arecales; family Arecaceae; genus Elaeis; species Elaeis guineensis. Next base: position 15,529,374 of record NC_026006.2, on the reverse strand, counting down.
GGAGGAACAAACCTTGGCAGATCTGAAGGCCGCCCTGGAGGAGAAAAGAAAGAAGGCAGAGACTGAGGTCTCCAAGCTGAGGGAGCAGATCCCAACCCGAGTCTCAGAGGTACAGGCCCAAGCAATGGAGGAGTTCAAGACCTCCTCCGAGATGAGGGATCTGAATATCCAGTTCGGCTAGGCCGCCTTTATCAAAGGCTTCGAGCTTTGCCAAGAGAAGTTGGTCGGGAAATTTCTCAAACTCGACCTCAACTTCTTGGATGAAGCATCCGACGATGAAGCCGGACCTTCCGAAGCTACCACCGGCCTCCCTCCAGTCGGGACCTCTTCGACTGTCGCAGCTGCCGCGACTGACCTTCCAGGGGCATCGAGCTCCTCCACTTCTGCTCCAGAGGTTCGAAACTTCTAATTTTATATTTTTTCTTTGTTGTGACTTTTACTCTTTCTTTTGTACTTAAGAATTATTCAATCAATGGAATCGGATTCCTCCTTACAGAGAGCTCCTTTCTCTCCTTCTTTTTTCTTTTTTGCAATGATTTGCATTGTGATGCTCTTGTTTCCTGATAACAGTGCCCTGCCGAAGCTCTTCCTCTACCGCAGGGGATTCCTCTGATGTCCATGATCTGGGATCTGAGAAGAAAAGTTTGTCACCTAACGAAAAAATCAAAGAAGATGGATGACGAACTTCACAAGCCGAGGAAGAGCCATTCGGAAGCCACCGCAGAGGTTACTTGCCTTCAAAACCTCCATAAAAAGGGCTTCATGGACTACACCCGAAAGAAGACCAACTTCGTGAAGGAGCTTGAGGAACTCCAAAAATGCACCAGCGATCGATCTTGGACTCAGGCTTCCAAGATCAGCTCCCTCGAGGTCGAGTTGCGGCTGCATAGGAGAAGATCAGCCAATTGGAAGGGAGCTCATTCTGGCTTACAACTCAGGCCGACCACGACCGGGACTGGTCCAAGAAATTCTCTGACCTCCAGAAGCAGCTACAGGATGCCAAGGTGAATTACAATGCCTACCGAGTCGACTGGTGTGGGCAAGTAGATGACTACAGAAGGAGGCTTAAGATGACGACCGACGAGGTTGCTCGTCTTCAGAAGCAGTTGTCCGAGAGAGCCCAGGCCATTTCAGTTCAAGGCTCCGACGAGCTCCGCTCCTTAAGGGGGACCATGGAAGAACTATCCGTGGCCCTTGGGTAGGAGAAGGCCGAACTGTAGCGGCTGAAGATTCAGCTAGCCTATGAGCAGTAGGTGGTCAAGGATGCTGAGGTGGAGTCCGAAGTTCTGAGGAAGAGGCTTCAAGAATCGAAGGATGAAAGCCGGCGGTTTCACCAAATATATCAGGAGATGCTGTTAAGAAAGAAGGAACTGAAAGAAAAAGTTGAGAACTTAAAGCAATCTCTGATAATGGCTGGAACCGAAAGTTTGAAGTCAGAAGAAGCCAAGCTTCTTTAGAGCTTCTTTTACCTTCTGTTCCATGTATTCTTTTCTTTGCTTGTTGTTTCTTTTTTTTTTTGGCCTTCAAAGGCTTTTGTAACACATTCTTTACTAATGAAATGAAATAGAATTTTTTCATTACCTTGTCTATTCTTGCTCTGAGTTGTCATTTATCAAACTTCTCTTGTCTTTTGTCTTGTTCGATGTCGACGTTGTTTGAAGGTTTTTGGTCACACCGTGTTGATTCGCCCTTTTTGTTCATGATCGAAAGTCTTTTCGAGGCCGTTTGAGTTTGATGCTTTCTCCCGATGTTCGAGCTTGAGACTCAAACTTTTTGCTACTTTGAAGAAGTCTATTTTCTCCTGCTAGTGTTAGGTTCTCCCTTAGAGACTGAGAATTTTTGACAAGAGTTTTCTTCCTCATTGAGATGAGGTCCCTTGTGTCTTAGATGTAGTTCATTTTTTCCTTATCTTTGGTGTAGCTCGTCGCTTTCCTTTTTTCTCTCTCCCTTTCTTTATGTTTGGGCGAGGGTTTTCTCTCTGCTCCTAACAGGGTTGTAGAGGTGTAGAGGAGCCACTGAGGGGCTCTTTCCCTCATCCGATCTTAAACGATCAGATTTTCATTTATGTCAGGATGAGGTTCTCCTCCTGTTTCTGACACAATCAATTTCAGCTCATGTTAGGATGAGATTTTTCTCCTGTTCCTAACAGGGCTGTGGGGGCACATAAGGGCCATTGCAAGGGCCTCTCCCCCCATCCGATCTCTAAATAATCGGGCCTTCGATCTTGCTTATGTTAGGATGAGGTTCTCCTCCTATTCCTAACATGACTGTGGGGTGCATAAGGGCTGTTGCAAGGGCCTCTCCCCCCATCCGGTCTCTAAATAATCGGGCCTTCGACCTTGCTCATGTTAGGACGAGGTTCTCCTCCTGTTTCTAACATAGTTGTGGGGGCACATAAGGGCCATTGCGAGGGCCTCTCCCCCCATCCGGTCTCTAAATAATCGGGCCTTCGACCTTGCTCATGTTAAGATGTGGTTCTCCTCCCGTTCTTAACATGGCTTTGGGGGCACATAAGGGCCATTGCGAGGGTCTCTCCCTCCATCCGATCTCTAAATAATTGGGCCTTCGACCTTGCTCATGTTAGGATGAGGTTCTCTGCCTATTTCTAACATGGCTGTGGGGGCACATAAGGGCCATTGTGAGGGCCTCTTCCCCCATCCGATCTCTAAATAATTAGACCTTCGACCTTGCTCATGTTAGGACAAGGTTCTCCTCCTGTTCCTAACATGGCTGTGGGGGCACATAAGGGCCGTTGTGAGGGCCTCTCCCCCCATCCGATCTCTAAATAATCGGGCCTTCGTTTGTATCGGGATGAGGTTCTCTCTTTGTTCCTGATACGCTTAATTTTGATTGTCTGAAGGAGCTACTCTGTCGTTATAACCTCATGCCAAAAGAAAAGATATGCGAATATGAAACTTTTATTTAAGACAAAGTTATCGGTAATACATTCATAAATTTTTTGAATTCCATGGTCGTAGAAGGTCTGTTCCTCTGAGCTCTTTTAGATAGTATGTTTCAGGCCGGACTACCTCCCTGACTTCATACAGGCCTTCCCAGTTAGGGACAAGTTTTCCTTGGTTCTGAGGTTGTGAAACAGTGGCTTGTCGAAGCACTAAGTCCCCCGCTCTTAAGACTTTGCTCTTGACCCGAGAGTTGTAGTAGCGGGCTGCTTTCTGCTTGTAGGTTGCCATCCGAACTTGAGCTATCTCCCGCTTTTCTTCTAACAAGTCGAGGTTGGCCTTGAGATCCTGTGAGTTGCATTGCTCGTTGAATGCCATGACTCGCACCGATAGAAGCTTCAATTCGATCAGGATCATGGCTTCTGTTCTGAAGGCTAAGGCAAAGGGGGTCTCCCCTGTGGGCAGTCTTTGAGTATTTTGGTATGCCCATAACACATGATAGAGCTCATTTGCCCAAGTTTCCTTTGCTTTTTCAAGTCTCACCTTGATTCCTTGCAACAGAGTCTTGTTAGTCACCTCAGCTTTGCCGTTTGCCTGCGGATGGGCTACTGACATGAAGTTATGGGAGATGTTTAAGTCTTCACAAAATTCAGTAAACCTTGCTCCAGCAAATTATCATCCATTATCAGTAATGAGAGTTCTAGGTAAGCCAAACCTACAGACGATTGACTTCCAGATGAAGTCCTACACTTTAGCTTCTGTGATTTTTGCCAAAGGTTCAGCTTCGACCCACTTGGTGAAGTAGTCAATTGCCACCAGAAGGAACTTTCGCTGCCCAGATGTCATGGAAAAAGGTCCAAGGATATCCATCCCCCATTGTGCAAATGGCCATGGGGCACTCAAGGGTGTAAGTTCGAAGGTGGGCTGTCTTTGGATATTCGCATATTTCTGACACTGATCACACTTTCTGACATATTCGATGGAGTCGTGGTACACTGTAGGCTAGTAATAATCTTGTCGGAGTAGTTTGTGGGATAAAGATCTGGCCTCCAAGTGACTTCTGCAGACTCCTTCATGTACCTCCCACAAGGCAAAGTTGGCTTCAAAAGGTCGGAGACATTTCAGGAGGGGCAAAGAGTATGACCTCTCGTACAGCTTGCCTTCATAAAGGATATATCGGGATGCCTGGTTCCTAAGCTTTCGAGTTTCTTTTGCATCATGAGGAAGAACCCCGTCTTTGAGGTATGCAACCAGTGGGTCGATCCAGCTGGGTTCATGGCTGATCTCCATTACAAGCTGTGGTTCTTCCGTACTTGGATACTTCAGAACTTCAAAGAAGACTTCCTTGGGTAGTTCAGTCGGAGCCAGTGTAGCCAACTTGGAGAGAAGATCGGCCTTGGTATTTTTTGCTTTTGGAATCTACTTGATGCCAAAGCTGCCAAAGGCAGGGATGATCTCTTTTACCTTTTCGAGATACTTGGCCATACTATCCTCCCGAGCTTCATAGCTTCCGCTGACTTGTCCTACCACCAATTGGGAGTCACTGTAGACTTGGAGCCGGTTTACTT
>NC_026006.2:15088284-15195140 GCF_000442705.2 Elaeis guineensis | reverse complement strand
AACATGGCAATAAAGGGGCGCCCAACTCTTGAGCACCTCCTCCATATTTTCATGCATGGATCCCCAAAAAAAGGGTGCACAATGTGTACCCTAAAAGCTACAAAAATTCCAAAAAAAATTTGGATAAATTGGTGCAAAATTGAAAGAGTTTTGGATTTCTAAAACTCTATCTCATAGAATTCGAAATCCAAACTTATTCCTTTTGATTTGATCCAAACCACCTTCCATATAAGAAAGAAGAGAGGAAACCTTTGTGAATGTGGGAGAGACCTGGGAGAGGCTTTTGTTGCACAAAATAAGTGAAGATTGGCATTGAATAAGAGAGAGGGCGTGGGGTAAGGCTTATGTGGTGCAAGGTGGAATCCTAGTCTTACTAGGATTCTATCTTATGACTTGTTTTAATTTGGTTTTCCAAACCAAATCAAACTAAAATTAGATCAACCTAATTAAAATAGGTCTTAACCCAATTAAAAACCTAATTTAATCAGATTAAATTAGATTTAAATCTGATTTAATTTTCTAATCAAATTAGAAATTAGATTGACCCAAGTCCTAGTTGAACTAGGACTAGTTTTCCTTGCACTTGGCTTATCCAATAAACTAATTGGACTTGATCCAATCAAGCCCAAACTAAATCTAATTAAATCATATTTAATTAGACTTAATCTCACCTCATTGGCTTAATCAAATTAAGCCAATTAGCAATCGAATTGCTAATCTATCCTCCTGCAATACTTGCACTGGGTTAAATGTCAATCATATTGATCATTTAACCCTAGAACGATTCTTAATCGTTGATCAATCATTCGATCGGATCATGAACTCTAATGTGTGTGACCTCATAGGTTCGAACCTAAGCCGGTAGCATAAAAATAAATTCTTGTACCAATCGAAGTGACCATCTAGCAATGGTACCCGACGATCGGATAGGTCGAATGTGTAGAACAACATCCTTAGAACCCATGCGGATATAGTTTTCATATAATTCATCCCCGTGACCAAAATGATCATAGGACACCCCAGAGTTCAACTATCAACTCTGATCAAGTTGTCCACATTGTATTTCAAAATATCAAATCCATCTGATGGATTATCCTGGCCAAGGTTTTGCTAAATTGAAATACAGCGACTCATTCTTCTCCAATTCTTGGAGTGGTCAATCCCATCTCGATCACACTCTGACTTCGCAAGTACTTGACTATGCCCAGAAGCCTTCCGTTCCTGAATTAGAAATTCAGTTAGTCCAGTACCAAAGCACAGTGAGTTGCTTGCAAGTCACTGAGGCGATCTCAAGTCTAAGGGACACTTATACCTATTTACCATCAGAGACATTCTTGACAGCAAAATACTCTGGAGTTGGTCACGTTCAATGATGATGTACCCTTACATCTCACCTGTATGTCATACCAGTGTCTCCACACTCCTTGGTTAAGAGGACAACCAACCCATATGGCCTACAGCGACCTATGCTCGATAGAAGCTGTCGTCCTTATTAACAGCCTATCATTTGGTCGTGAACAGTTTTAAGGACTAATCGATAAATCCTCTCTTTATCGAACTTAAATAGTCCTAAGGACTTCATCATAACAACGGAGTTCATTAGAAGATGAAAGCTTATGATGAAGATGCCAAATATATTTTATTTATTAACAAATCAATTACAATACTTGGTTGCTCAACCGTCAACAGCTTGACGATTGGCTTTTTGAGACACATTTTCCAACAACTCCCACTTGTCCTAAAGCCACTCGGCACAGTATCTAATACCCATCTTCGACTTATGGTTGTTGAACTCCTTTATCGCCAGGGCTTTAGTGAAGGGGTCAGCTAGGTTCTCCTTTCCGTCGATCTTCTGAAGGTCGACGTCACCTCGATCCACGATCTCCCAGACCAGGTGGAAGCGGCGCAAGATGTGCTTCATCCACTGATGTGCTTTGGGTTCCTTCGTCTGAGCTATGGCACCAGTGCTGTCACAGTAGAACAGGATCGGACCATCGAGGGAGGGTGCTACTCCGAGCTCGGTGATGAATTTCCTTAGCCACACAGCTTTTTTCACGGCATTCGATGCTGCGATGTACTCCGCTTCACAAACAGAGTCTGCCACAGTATGCTGCTTGGAACTCTTCCAGCAGATGGCTCCACCATTCAGACTAAAGATATAACCCGACACGCTCCTGCTGTCATCATGGTCAGATTGGAAGCTAGAGTCTGTGAACCCCATAAGTTTCAGATCTGACTCGCCATAAACCAACCATTGGTCCTTAGTATTTCTCAAATACTTAAGGATGGCTTTAACCACTTTTCAGTGATTTTCTCCAGGATCAGATTGGTATCTACTCACTACTCCTAGTGAGTATGCCACATCTGATCTTGTACATGTCATGGTGTACATGATAGATCCCACGGCTGAAGCATATGGGACTCTACTCATACGCTCTCTCTCTTCAGGAGTTGTCAGACAATCCTTCTTAGAGAGAGAAATTCCATGGCCTATCGGTAGATAGCCCTTCTTGGAATTCTCCATGCTGAACCTCTTCAGCACAGTGTCTATGTACATGGACTGGGATAACCCAAGCATCCTTTTAGATCTATCTCTATAGATCTTCATCCCTACGATGTAGGATGCTTCACCCAAGTCCTTCATGGAGAACTGTGATGACAACCAAACTTTTATTCCCTGTAGTGCAGGGATGTCATTCCCGATTAAGAGAATGTCATCCATGTACAAGACAAGAAATACCATAACTGGACCATTTGCCCATTTATAGATGCAGGACTCTTCTCCATTCTTAATGAAGCCATACGTTTTGATCACCTTATCAAAACGTATGTTCCAACTCTGAGAAGCTTGCTTCAATCCATAAATGGATCTCTGAAGCTTGCACACCTTGAACTCATCTGTGGATGTAAACCCCTTAGGTTGTATCATATACACCTCTTCGGTCAGCTCTCCATTCAGGAAAGCTGTCTTTACATCCATCTGCCAGATCTCATAATCCAGATGGGCAGCTATTGCAAGCATTATCCGAATGAATTTGAGCATTGCCACAGGGGAAAACATCTCGTTATAGTCAATACCATAACGTTGACGATACCCCTTGGCGACCAGACGGGCTTTATAGGTCTCCACCTTTCCATCTGCGCCCCTCTTCCTTTTGAAGACCCATTTACACCCAATGGGTTTAACCCCTTCAGGTGGGTCAACCAATGTCCATACATCGTTGACCTTCATGGACTCCATTTTAGATTTCATGGCTTCAAGCTATTTCTCGGAATCAGGTCTCTGCATTGCATCCATATAGGTGATCGGATCCTCATTATTCTCATCAAGTTTGATGGGATCACCGTCCCGAACCAAGAAATCGTAGTATCTATCCGACTGATGCGGTACTCTACCGGATCGCCTTAATGGTGCAGGTACATTGGGCTCCAGATATGATCTAATCATATCTGACTCAGGTTCAGCTATTGGTGTCGGTCCTTCTACCTGTTGAACTTCATCAAGTTCAACCTTAGAGGCAACGGTTCCTTCACCAAGGAACTTCTTTTCTAAAAAGATTGCCTTAAGGCTGACGAACACCTTTTGTTCATCAGCATGGTAGAAAAAATATCCTTTTGTCTCTTTGGGGTACCCTATGAATGAGCATTTGTCAGACCTAGGTCCAAGTTTGTCTGTGACTAATCGTTTGACATAGGCCGGGCACCCCCAGACCCTAAGGTGTAAAAGTGCTGGCTTACGTCCCGTCCATATCTCATATGGAGTCTTAATTACAGACTTACTTGGAACCCTATTTAACAGATAACAGACCGATTTGAGTGCATATCCCCAGAAGGATATCGGCAAGCTAGCAAAACCCATCATGGATCAGACCATGTCTAACAGAGTCTGATTCCTCCTTTCAGACACACCATTATGCTGTGGTGTTCCTGGAGGAGTCCATTGGGAGAGAATCCCATTCTCTCCTAGATATGTGAGAAATTCACTAGAAAGGTATTCTCCTCCTCGATTAGATCAAAGAGTTTTAATACTCTTCCCAGTTTGTTTTTCTACTTCACTTCAGAATCGTTTGAACATTTCAAATGAATCCGACTTATGTTTCATCAGATAGACATATCCATATCAAGATAAGTCATCCGTGAAAGTTATGAAGTAGAAATATCCACCTCTAGCACTGGTGCTCATGGGCCCGCATACATCAGTATGTACAGGCCCAAGAGCTCAGTAGCTCTCTCACCTTTTCCAGTAAAAGGTGACTTGATCATTTTACCAAGAAGACAGGACTCACAGGTTGGAAGTGATTCACAATCACTGACTTCGAGGATTCCCTCTTGAGTCAACTTGTTTATTCTGTTCTTGTTTATATGACCTAGCCTCCAATGCCATAAGTAGATATCTGACATACTATCTAATCTAGGGTGCTTGCCAGTAGAATAGACTCTTATCAGGCTTGATCTTTTTGGTCTGGCTCTGCACTGATGTCCCAGTCTGAACTTGCACCTTCTTCACTTTCTTCTTCTTGTTCTTCTTCCCTTTCTTAAAAGGTCAAGAACCAGAAGACAAACCTCCCACTAAGTTCACCGACTCCTTGAGGAGTTGGTGATCCTTCTCAAAGTTCTGAAGCAACCCCAGTAACCCATGGTAGTTTACTTCAGGCTTTGTCATTCTATAATGAGTGAGGAATGGGAGATAAGACTTGGGCAGTGAGTTCAATATTGCATCTTTCCCAAGCTGCTCATGCAAGGAAAAGTCGAGCTTGCTCAATCGTTCCATCAGCTCGATCATGTACAATACATGATCAGTGACAGAGGCACCATCCCACATTTTGGCGTTGAAGATGGCACAACTTGTCTTGTGCCTCTCTACGTCATCGGGTGTGCCAAAGGCATCCTCCAACACTTGAAGCATGTTCTTTGGCTGAGCCGTCTCAAATCTGCGACTGAACTCGTCGCTCATGACAGCCAGCATGATACAGCGCACCATGGTCCGGTCATTGAGCCACTTCTGGTAAGTGTCTCTAACTGTTCCATGTGCATTGACAGCTGGCTCCTCAGGTGCAGGATCCATTATCACATATAGGATCCATTCATGCTCCAGGACTATCTTCAACTTTCAGTACCAGCTACCGAAGTTGGGTCCCACCAACTTATCATTGTCTAACAATGATCGGAGCGATAGGAAAGTGGCCATATTTACACAAAGGAGAACCATAACCTAATTAGTAATTGATTCATTAAACCTAAAGATTTGGACTTTAATCAAAAGGTTTCTCTCACTATTTTATTCGAATTGGTAGCCTCTATCTCCAACTCGAGGAATTACCCTAATTCCTTAGCGGGTACTAGAATCCACTTAGACTGCACACAAGTCCAACTTTGGTTGGTCAACCCATGTACATCTAAGGGTAGGTTCATAACCAATTGTTTCTCTAAACAATTTCTAGTAATTTTAATTTTGCCTCAGAAACCTAATCAGTAGGCTTTGGCCTCCACTGTAAGGATCCGATTAGGTCCAACCATTTACATGATCATACTTGGTATATCTAACCAACGAATGATTAAGCCCAACTTTGGTTGGCTCACCTAACCACCATTAGAGAGACACTTCCAAGTCGTCATATGATGAGTGATAATTCCATTAGTCAACAAGCACCAGGCCTTTGGGTCTACAATGATTATTGAGTTAATGGACTCATTAGCAAACACCTTAATGGGAGGCTATGATTCAGTTATCTCCATAACTTTATCATTTTAAGGATCTAATAATTTTAGAAGATTTAAATAATATAGAGGATGAGGTCAGATGAACCAGCTTATCATGATCCTCCCACTGGCTTCACCAAGTCAGCTTAAGAGAAACCATTAAAAGGGCTGGTCTAGGAGCACCTAAATCAGTCACACTGATTTATCTAGCTGACATGGGTCAGCTCGAATAGTCAAGTGATCCGATCAAAATATAATTTCACCAAGAGGCCAGGTAAGTTCGATCAGTGGGAGGGTCTGCCAAAGCTTGCCTTAGACACCATCAGAAATGGCCAGGTAAGCGGGCTCCCAATTAAAAATCACCAATCTGGTTTACCTTAGACACCAACTGGTTTAATTAGTTTCGATTAGATCAACCTAACAGTTCGTGCTAGACCGCTTAGCCAAGAATCAAGTCCATTTGGTTCTCGTTAAAGACATAGACTTGACCAACTACAACTATTGTAATTGATCTAGAGAATCCTTGACCTAATCTAAGACAACAATTGATTAGATTTAGTCAATCCTCTAATTAAGTCCATCTTTAATCTAACCATAGGTCTAACCCAATTAATGGACCTAATTCTTACTAACCCATTAACCCAATGTGTTATGATTTGTGTCTTAGGTTCTTCAATTCACAATCCTAGAACCTAATCAAACAACTTCTTAATTCTTAATTAAGTTTTAGGCTGAGGGTTGGGTTTGGCTTTTCAAAAAATAATTTTCATGTCTGTAAAATAATTTTATAATATGATTCTACCAACCATATTACATGTTTGATTCATAATCAAGATACAAGTGAAATAAACATGAAACTACTTTAGATCTAATCTAAACAGGTTCATGTAATTGAAACAATTTCAACTTTAAATAATTTCTTTGCACAAAAATTATTAACAAAGAGATTTTATTTCAGATTTAAATATTTTTTAAATCTAATAAATTATAAATTTAATCTAGATCATATCTAATAAATTTATGATTAAAGCTAGATCTACACAAACTAGGACAACCTTTGCACTGTAAGGGGTAAACCTTACAGCAGGACAACCTTGCAGTTTGTGATTGATCTAAAATTTTAATTTTAGATTTAATAATCAGATTATAAATTAGATCTAATCTAAGAAATAATCTAAGTATGTATAAATAATCATGTAATAAAAAACCTAGGCTCTGATACCAATTGTAGGAACCAGATCTAGGATTTCAGGGTTAGATCTTGAAACTTTTTCAAGATCATACAGCGGAAGACTAAATAAATCAAACTTTATTTTCTAAAATCAGAGAATCTCTAGATCTAAGATTCTATTACATGATTATTATATAGTATTAAATCAAAAATTAAAATATATAAATATAGCATGAACTACATGTTGATCATATCAACATATTTCTATACCACATCTAATGTATGTATTAAACAATAGATCAGATCTATTACCTTGCAAGTTAGACGCTCTAACCTCACTGATCCGGGCATAAGGATGATGTTGTAAGCTGCACACGCATCCGGCCTCTAGGAGTCATCCACACGAGCCCACGAATCTCGATCAGAAGTCCTGCTTCAGGAAATCAGCACAGTATGCTAGTACTGCGCTGATCCTTCTTTGATGGTTGATCAGGTGCCTCCTTCTTCTTGATTTGGACTCTTCCAAATATGGAAAGTAAAAGGAGGAGTTTCATATCTGAGACGCTCTCAGGAAACTCAAGATGGAGGGAGGAAAGATATGAAAATAAAAAACCCTAAAAGAAGACCCTCTTCTTCTTCTCATTTTTTTCTCTAGATATCCTAACTTGCATCTTTTATATCCCCATGACCTAAAGGTCTTTCTCTCTAATTTTTAGATGGAACAAAGGTCTCTCAAATATCTATCTTCTATTAAAATTTCATGATGAAACTCATTTTATATAGAGAGATATGATAGAGTCCTTGTCTAGGTCAAATACCTAGTCAAGGCTTATCCAAACATGGCAAGTAAAGGGGCGCCCAACTCTTGAGCACCTCCTCCATATTTTCATGCATGGATCACCAGAAAAGGGTGCACAATATGTACCCTAAAAGCCATGAAAATTCCAAAAAAAATTTGGATAAATTTGGTGCAAAATTGAAAGAGTTTTGGATTTCTAAAACTCTATCTCATATTCGAAATCCAAACTTATTCCTTTTTTATTTGATCCAAACCACCTTCCATGTAAGAAAGAAGAGAGGAAACCTTTTGTGAACGTGGGAGAGACCTGGGAGAGGGCTTTTGTCACACAAAAATAAGTGGATATTGGCGTTGAATAAGAGAGAGGGCGTGGGGTAAGGCTTATGTGGCGCAAGGTAGAATCCTAGTCTTACTAGGATTCTATCTTATGACTTGTTTTAATTTGGTTTCCCAAACCAAATCAAACCAAAATTAGATCAACCTAATTAAAATAAGTCTTAACCCAATTAAGAACCTAATTTAATCAGATTAAATTAGATTTAAATCTGATTTACTTTTCTAATCAAATTAGAAATTAGATTGACCCAAGTCCTAGTTGAACTAGGACTAGTTTTTCCTTGCACTTGGCTTATCCAATAAATCAATTGGACTTGATCCAATCAAGCCCAAACTAAATTTAATTAAATATGATTTAATTAGATTTAATCTCACCCCATTGGCTTAATCAAATTAAGCCAATTAGCAATTGAATTGCCAATCGATCCTCCTGTAATACTTGCGCTGGGTTAAATGTCAATCGTATTGATCATTTAACCCTAAAACGATTCTTAATCGTTGATCAACCATCCGATCGGATCATGAACTCTAATGTGTGTGACCTCATAGGTCCGAACCTGATCCGGTAGTATAGGAATAAATTTTTGTACCAATCGAAGTGACCATCTAGCAATGGTACCCGACGATCGGATAGGTCGAATGTGTAGAACAACATCCTTAGAACCCATGCGGATATAGTTTTCATATAATTCATCCCCTTGACCAAAATGATCATAGGACACCCCATAGTTCAACTGTCAACTCTGATCAGGTTGTCCACATTGTATTTCAAAATATCAAATCCATCTGATGGATTATCCTGGCCAAGGTTTTGCTAAATTGAAATACAGCGACTCATTCTTCTCCAACTCTTGGAGTGATCAATCCAATCTCGATCACACTCTGACTTCATAAGTACTTGACTGTGCCCAGAAGCCTTCCGTTTTTGAATTAGAAATTCAGTTAGTCCAGTACCAAAGCACAGTGAGTTGCTTGCAAGTCACTGAGGCGATCTCAAGTCTAAGGGATACTTATACCTATATCCCATCAGAGACATTCTTGACAGCAAAATACTCTGGAGTTGGTCACGTTCAATGATGATGTACCCTTACATCTCACCTGTATGCCATACCAGTGTCTCCATACTCTTTGGTTAAGAGGACAACCAACCCATATGGCCTACAGCGACCTATGCTCGATAGAAGCTGTCGTCCTTATTAACAGCCTATCATTTGGTCGTGAACAGTTTTAAGGACTAATCGATAAATCCTCTCTTTATCGAACTTAAATAGTCCTAAAGACTTCATCATAACAATGGAGTTCATTAGAAGATGAAAGCTTATGATGAAGATGCCAAATATATTTTATTTATTAACAAATCAATTACAATACTTGGTTGCTCAACCGTCAACAGCTTGATGATTGGCTTTTTGGGACACATTTCCCAACACACATAAGGACCGTTGTAAGGGCCTCTCTCCCCATTCGATCTTTAAATTATCAGGCCTTCGACTTTGCTCATGTTAGGACGAGATTCTCCTCCTGTTCCTAACATGGCTGTGGAGGCACATAAGGGCCATTGTAAGGGCCTCTCCCTCCATCCAATCTTTAAATAATCGGGCCTTCGACTTTACTCATGTTAGGATGAGGTTCTCCTCCTGTTCCTAACACACTTAGTTTTGATTGTCGGAAGGAGCTACTCCCTGTCGTTATGAGCTCATGTCAAAAGAAAAGATATGCAAATATGAAAGGAACTTTTATTTAAGGCAAAGTTATTGGTAATGCATTCATAGATTTTTTGAATCCCAAAGCCGCAGAAGGTCTGCTCCCCATCGGGGTCCTCCAGAGATGGAGTTGATAATCTTAATTGGAGGTTGATCTTCAGGCTGCTCCTCCCTCCTTGGCGGCTCCAGTTGCGGCAGGGCCCTCGGCCGATCTTTCCTACCTTCAGGTCGGCGTCGAATGAATTTGTCAAGCCGACCTCGTCTGATGAGCTCCTCGATCTCATCTCGGAGCTGAATGCACTCCTCCATGTCGTGGTCGTGGTCACGATGATAGAGGCAGAACTTGTTAGGGTTGTGCTTCTTGGGGTGTGTGCGCATCCTTTTCGGCCTCAGCAGCTGCTCTCTGACCTCCATCAGTACTTGAATTTTCGATGCATTGAGAGGGGCATAGCTGTGGAATCTTCTTGGGGGAGAGCTCCGTCGAACTCTGCGGTCCAGGCTTCTCTGCCTACGAGCCCGGGGAGGAGTCTGGACATGCTTGTATCCAGAGGGAGTTCGAGAACGTGGCCAAGCTTCACTCGGCCCTTTTTCAACTATGGGCTTGCTGGAGTCTCCCACTTGCCGCTCCTTCATGGCCTCCTCATCCTTCATCTTGAAGGCTTCTTCCGCTCAGGCATATCCTTCGGCTTGAGCCAGCAAATCAGCAAAGTCCCTGGGATACTTTCTTTTCAGGAAAAATAGAAGATCGTTCTTTTAAAGACCGCCCTACAGGGTGGCCATCGCGATCGATTGGTCTAAGTTCTGGACCTCCAATGCGGCGACGTTAAAATGGTTGACGTAAGCTTGAATGGATTCTCCCTTTTTTTGCTTGATGTTGATGAGGGACTCCGAACCTCTCTGAGGACGTCGGCTGCTGACGAAATGAGCAACGAACTGGTGGCTCATCTGATCAAAGGAGAAGATAGTACCCGGCTTCAGTGTCGAGTATCAATTTCTTGCTGCTCCATTCAAGGTAGACGGAAAAGCTCGGCACAGGATGGTGTCTGGCACGCCATGGAGCAGCATCATTATTCGGAAGGCCTCCAGGTGGTCAACCAGATCTGAGATCCCGTCATAGCTCTCGAATTGAGGGAGCTTAAAGTTCGATGGGATTGGCTCCTGCATGATCATTTGAGAGAAAGGAGGGTCAGTGCAGATGTCCTCACCGTAAGCAGTGGGAGCATGGTGGAGCTCTTCAATCCGTCGGTTCATCTTCTGAAATCTTTGATCCAGGAGGTCCTCTCGATTGTGAGTCTCGAGGGCCTTCTAGTGGAACAGAGGTAGGGACTCTCTGGGGGTGGAATCGTGATCGGATGGTGGGCTCTCCACCTTCTGCTTCCCCTTTTCAGGGAAGACAGGGCGACTTGCCTAAGTGGCCCGCCCAGTCGTTGGATTCTGAAACTCCGACGATGCTCTTTTCAGCTGCACTGATGCCTGCGACTGCTGCTGCATGGCCTGCACTACTTCGGTGAGGCCCCTGACCTGCTGAACCAGCAAGTCAAATTGCTCCATGCTGACTGCCATTGTCGGAGGAGGAGCCTGAAAAATTGGAGACGAGGCTGGAGCTTGTGGAGGTCACTGAGATCTGGCCACGGAGGCTGTGGAACACCTGGTGGATACCTTTCGGGGAGGCATCAGGCAGAGATCTGGCAGGAGAAGGAGAAAAAGATGTCAGAGAAGATGACCGAAGATAGTCCCGTTAAGCACTCCTTTAAGAACAAGGGTACTGCAAAGACACACATTCTTTCTCTAGCACCAATTCTGTTGGTGCAGAATTCCACCGACATCGGAGAAGCTGGAGTTGAGATGACCGTGGCCGCCATCGAGACCTACAAGGAAAGTCTAAACCAGAGTTGGGGGTACTCCAGCAAGACCCTCCGATGCTCAAGTCAGTACTCTACTTCAACAGAGATGGAGCACTCAACTGAGATTCTGGCAGAGTTTCGAGATAGAGTTTAGAGCTTAGAGAAGAACGTATCTGGGGGTCCCTTTTTATAGATGGAGAGCATAACTGATTGACAGTGATGTCTGTAACCACCTGGTAGTGGGCCGTTCAGGGCCACGCAGAGTTTGTTACAGAGAGTAGTGGCATCAGGGGGCCATTCAGGGCCACGTGGAGTTTGTTACGGAGAGTGGAGTGGTGTCCGTTGTCACGACTTGCCAGAGAGTGGTGGAGCCATGCGAAATCCATTACAGAGAGTGGAGTAGGGTAGTGGCCATTGTCATGACTTGCCAGAGAGTTCGGATCTGTCGACTGAAGCTCGACAGGGATGTCTGATGGAGCGGAATGGCTCTCTGTCTCATCAATCCAAGAGAAGCTTGGATATTTTTGAGGTTGCTGACGGGTCTACTGTTATTGGGTGCCTAGAGTGCTGATGCTGCAGGCAGGAGTCATCTGCTGTAGAAGCTCAGACAGGGACTTTCTGTTGGGAAAGTCTGGTTTCATAAGGGATCCGGCAGAGGGTCGACCAATAATGGACTTCGAATGGTGTTGTGGAGGTTCATCCACTGGAGGAGTCTGGAGGATCCTGTGGAAGTTCGATTGGCGTTGTTGAAGTCCGACTGATGCTATTGAAGATTGATGGTTGGGGAGGTACGACAGACACTAGAGACGATCGGCCGTTGTAGAAATCCAGCTACTGGAGCCCGTCTGTTGTAGAAGTTTGTCCGAAATCCATCCGCTATGAAAGTTCAGACAGAGTCCGATTCTTGTAGAAGTCTGGATGGGGACCGCTTATTGAAGAAGCTCGACTGAAGTCCGCCTGTAATAGGAGTTCAGAAGGAATTCATTTACAGTAGCAGCTCGGATGGAATTCACTTACAGTAGGAATCTGGAGTAAACCGCTTGCAGTAGAAGTTCGGAGTAGACCGCTTGCAGTAAAAGTTTGGAGTAGAGATCCGACTAGTGGAGCCCTTCTGTTGTTGAAATTCATTTGGGATCCATCCACTGTAGGAGTTCGGTTGAAATCTGGTTCTCGTAGGAGCTCGGATGGAATCCGGAAGGTGGTCCACCACTGTAGAAACTTGGATGAAGTCTGGTTACTGTAGAAATCCTACTATCAGAGAAGCTCGAATATTGACGAAGTCCAAAAGAAGTTCAAAGTAGAGTCATCCGTGGCCGAAAGAAGCCTGGAAGAGATTTAGAGAATAGTCGATCACTGTAAAAAATTGGCTGATAGTGAAGCTCAGAAAGCATTTGGAGCAGCCCGGTAGAGAAATGGAGGAGCTCATTGTTGGAGAAGTCCGGATGGAATTATGGAAGCTTGGACAGTTGGGAGAGTTCGGAAAGATGCCACACAAGGTCGGAAGCCGAAAAAGCTCTGAAAAGGTCAGCCTTTTACAAACTTCGGCTGGGGTTATTTTATACCCAACAATTAGGTTCTAGGATTGTGAATTGAAGAACCTAAGACAGAAATCATAACACATTGGGTTAATAGGTTAGTGGGAATTAGGTCCATTAATTGGGTTAGACCTAAGGTTAGATTAAAGATGGACTTAATTAGAGAATTGACTAAATCTAATCAATTGTTGTCTTAGATTAGGTCAAGGATTTTCTAGATCAATTACAATAGTTGTAGTTGGTCAAGTCCATATCTTTAACGAGCACCAAATGGACTTGATTCTTGGCTAAGCGGTTTAGCACGAACTGTTAGGTTGATCTAATTGAAACTAATTAAATCAGTTGGTGTCTAAGGTAAACCAGACCGATGATTTTTAATTAGCAGCCCGCTTACCTGGCCATTTTTGGATGGTGTCTAAGGCAAGCTTTGGCAGATCCTCCCACCGATCGAACTTACCTGGCCTCTTGGTGAAATTATGTTTTGATCGGATCACTTGACTATTCGAGCTGACCCATGTCAGCTAGATAAATCAGTGTGACTAATTTAGGTGCTCCTAGACTAACCCTTTTAATAGTCTTTCTTAAGCTAACTTGGTGAAGTCAGTGAGAGGATCATGATAAGCTGGTTCATTTGACCTCCTCCTCTAAATCAATTAAATTTTTTAAAATTATTAGGTCCTTAAAATAAAATAGTTATAGTGATAACTAAATCATAGTCTCCCATTAAGTGGATGATAATGGATCCATCAGTTGGATAATCATTGGAGGCCCAAGGCCTAGTGCTTATCGGCTGATGAAATTGTCATTCATAATATGATTTTTTGACTACATATTTCTAAATGGTGGTTAGGTTAGCCAACCAAAGTTGAGCCTAATCATTCATTGGCTAGATGGGTCAAGTATGGTCATGTTAATGGTTGGACCTAACCAAACCTTTTCAGTGGAGGCCAAAGTCTACTGATTAGGGACTGGGGCAAAATTAAAATTACTAAAAATTATTTAGAGAAACAATTGGTTATGAACCTACCCTTAGATGTACATAGGTTGGCCAACCAAAGTTGGGCTTGTGTGCAGTCTAAGTGGATTCTAGTACCCACTGAGAAATTAGGATAATTCCTCGAATTGAAGGTAGAGGCTACCAATTCGAATAAAATAATGGGAGAAATCTTTTGATTAAAGTCCAAATTTTTAGGTTTAATGAATCAATTACTAATTAGATTATGGTTTTTCTTTATGCAGATATGGCCACTTCCCTATTGCTCTGATCATTGTTGGACAATGATAAGATGGTGGGACCCAACTTCGGTAGCTGGTATCGAAAGTTGAAGATAGTCCTGAAGCATGAACGGATCCTATATGTGATAACGGATCCTGCACCTGAGGAGCCAGCTACCAATGCATGTGAAACAGTCAGAGACACTTACCAGAAGTGGCTCAATGATCGAACCATGGTCTGCTGCATCATGCTGGCTGCCATGAGCGATGAGTTCAGTCGTAGATTTGAGATGGCTCAGCTAAAGAACATGCTTCAAGTGTTGGAAGATGCCTTTGGCACACCTGATGACGTGGAGTGACACTAGACTAGTTGTGCCATCTTTAACGTCAAAATGCAAGATGGTGCCTCTGTCACTGATCATGTATTGTACATGATCGAGCTGATAGAGCATTTGAGCAAGCTCGACTTTCTCTTGCATGAGTAGCTTGTGAAAGATGCAATACTGAACTCACTGCCCAAGTCTTATCTCACATTCCTTACTCATTATAGAATAACAAAGTCTGAAGTAAACTACCACGGGTTACTGGGGTTGCTTCAGAACTTTGAGAAGGATCACCAACTCATAAAGAGTCGATGAACTTAGTGAGAGGTTTGTCTTCTGGTTCTCGATCCTTTAAGAAAGGGAAGAAGAACAAGAAGAAGAAAGTGAAGAAGGTGCAAGTTTAGGCTGGGACATCTGTGCAGGGTCAGACTAGAAAGATCAAGCCCGATAAGAGGCAAGCACCCAAGATTAGATAGTGTATCAGATATCTACTTATGGCACTTTAGGCTAGGTCATATAAATAAGAATAAGATAAATAGGTTGACTGAAGAGGAAATCCTCGAAGTCAGTGATTGTGAATCACTTCCAACCTGTGAGTCCTATCTTCTTGGTAAAATGACCAAGTCACTTTTTACTGAAAAAAGTAAGAGAGCTACTGAGCTCTTGGGTCTAGTACATACTGATATATGTGGGTCCATGAGCACAAGTGCTAGAGATGGATATTTTTACTTCATCACTTTCACGGATGATCTATCCAGATATGGATATATCTATCTGAGGAAACATAAGTCGGATTCATTTGAAATGTTTAAAAGATTTCGAAGTGAAGTAAAAAAATAAACTGGAAAGAGTATTTAAACTCTTCGATCTGATCGAGGAGAAAAATATCTTTCTGGTGAGTTTCTCACATATCTAAGAGAGAATGGTATTCTCTCCTAATGGACTCCTCCAGAAACACCACAGCATAATGGTGTGTCTGAAAGGAGAAATCAGACTCTGTTAGACATGATCCGATCCATTATGGATTTTGCCAGCTTGTCGATATTCTTCTGGGGATATGCACTCGAATTGGCCTGTTATCTGTTAAATAGGGTTCCAAGTAAGTCTGTAATTAAAACTCCATATGAGATATGGACAGGGCGTAAGCCAGCACTTTCACACCTTAGGGTCTGGGGGTGCCTGGCCTATGTCAAATGGTTAGTTACAGATAAACTCAGACCTAGGTTTACAAATGCACATTCATTGGGTACCCCAAAGAGACCAAAGGATATTCTACCATGCTGATGAACAAAAGGTATTTGTCAGCCTTAAGGCAACCTTTTTAGAAAAAGAGTTCCTTGGTGAAGGAACCGTTGCCTCTAAGGTTGAACTTGATGAAGTTCAACAGATAGAAAGACCGACACCAATAGCTAAATCTGAGTCAGATTTGATTTGATCAAATCTGGAGCCCAATGTATCTACACCATTAAGGCGATCTGGTAGAGTACCACGTCAGTCAGACAGATACTACGATTTCTTGGTCCAGAATGGTGATCTCATCGAACTCGATGAGAATGATGAAGATCCGATCACTTATATGGATGCAATGTAAAGACCTGATTCTGAGAAATGGCTTGAAACCATAAAATTTGAAATGAAGTCTATGAAGGTCAACGATGTATGGACATTGGTTGACCCACCTGAAGGGGTTAAACCCATTGGGTGTAAATGGGTCTTCAAAAGGAAGAGGGGCACAGATGGAAAGGTGGAGACCTATAAAGCCCATCTGGTTACCAAGGGGTATCATCAACATTATAGTATTGACTATGATGAGATATTCTCCCCTGTGCCAATGCTCAAATCTATTCGGATAATACTTGCAATAGCTACTCATCTGGATTATGAGATCTGGCAAATGGATGTAAAGATAGCTTTGCTGAACGAAGAGCTGACCGAAGAGGTGTATATGATACAACTTGAGGAGATGTAAAGATAGCTTTGCTGAATGAAGAGCTGACCGAAGAGGTGTATATGATACAACTTGAGGGGTTTACATCCACAGATGAATCCAAGGTGTGCAAACTTCAGAGATCCATTTATGGATTGAAGCAAGCTTCTCAGAGTTGGAACATACATTTTGATAAAGTGATCAAAACATATGACTTCATTAAGAACGGAGAAGAGCCCTGCATCTATAAATGGGCAAATGGTCCAGTTATGGTATTTCTTATCTTGTATGTAGATGACATTCTCTTAATCGGGAATGACATCCCCACACTACAGGGAATAAAAGTTTGGTTGTCATCGCAGTTCTCCATGAAGGACTTGGGTGAAGCATCCTACATCTTAGGGATAAAGATCTATCGGGATAGATCTAAAAGGATGCTTGGGTTATCCCAGTCCACGTACATAGACACTGTGCTGAAGAGGTTCAGCATAAAAAATTTTAAGAAGGACTATCTACCAATAGGCCATGGAATTTCTCTCTCTAAGAAGAATTGTCTGACAACTCCTGAAGAGAGAGAACGTATGAGTAGAGTCCTATATGCTTCGGTCACAGGATCTATCATGTACGCCATGACATGTAGAAGATCAGATGTGGCATACTCACTAGGAGTAGTGAGTAGATACCAATCTGATCTTGAAGAAAATCACTGAAAAGTGGTTAAAGCCATCCTTAAGTATTTGAGAAATACTAAGGACCAATGGTTGGTTTATGGTGAGTAAGATCTAAAATTTATGGGGTTCACAGACTTCAGCTTTCAATCTAACTATGATGATAGCAGAAGCGTGTCGGATTATATCTTTACTCTGAATGGTGGAGCCATCTGCTGGAAGAGTTTCAAGCAGCATACTGTGGCAGATTCTGTTTGTGAGGTGGAGTACATCATAGCATCGGATGCCGTGAAGAAAGCTGTGAGGTTGAGAAAATTCATCATCGAGCTCGGAGTAGCACCCTCCCTCGATGGTCCGATCCTGCTCTACTGCAACAGCACTGCTACCATAGCTCAGATGAAGGAACCCAAAGTACACCAACGGATGAAGCACATTTTGCGTCGCTTCCACCTGATCTGGGAGATCGTGAATCGAGGTGACGTCGACCTTCAAAAAATCAACGAAAAGAAAAACCTAGCTGACCCCTTCACTAAAGCCCTGGCGATAAAGGAGTTCGACAATCACAAGTCGAAGATGGGTATTAGATACTGTGTCGAGTGGCTTTAAGATAAGTGGGAGTTTTCAAAAATATGTCCCAAAAGTCAATCGTCAGCCTGTTGATGGTTGAGCAACCTCGTATTGTAATTGATTTGTTAATAAATAAAATATATTTTTGATATTTTTATCACAAATTTTCATCTTCTAATGAACTCCGTTGTTGTGATGAAGTTCTTAGGACTATTTAGGTTCGATAAAGAGAGGATTTATTGATTAGTCCTTAAAACTGTTCATGATCAAATGATAGACTGTTAATAAGAATGACAGCTTCTATCGAGCATAGGTTGCTGTAGGCCATATGGGTTGGTTGTCCTCTTAACCAAAGAGTATGGAGATACTGGTATGGCATACAGGTAAGATATAAGGGTACATCATCATTGAACGTGACCAACTCCAGAGCATTCTGCTGTCGAGAATGTCTCTAATGGGATATAGGTATAAGTGTCCCTTAGATCTGAGATCGCCTCAGTGACTTGCAAGCAACTCATTGTGCTTTGGTACTGGACTAACTGAATTTCTAATTCAATGATGGAAGGCTTTTGGGCATAGTCAAGTACTTGCGAAGTCAGAGTATTATCGAGATAGGATTGACCACTCCAAGAGTTGGAGAAGAATGAGTTGTTGTATTTCAATTTAGCAAAACCTTGACCAGGGTAATCCATCAGATGGATTTGATATTTTGAAATACAATGTGGACAACCTGATCAGAGTTGACAGTTGAACTCTAAGGTGTCCTATGATCATTTTGGTCAAGGGGATGAATTATATAGAAACTATATTCGCATGGGTTCTAAGGATGTTGTTCTACACATTTGACCTATCTGGCCGTCGGGTACCATTACTAGATGGTCACTTCGATTGGTATAAGAATTTATTCCTATACTACTGGCTTAGGTTTGGACCTATGAGGTCACATACATTAGAGTTTATAATCTGATCAGATGGTTGATCAATGATTAAGAATCGTTCTAGGATTAAACGATCAATACGATTGACATTTAACCTAATGCAAGTGTTGCAGGAGGATCGATTAGCAATTGAATTACTAATTAGCTTAATTTGATTAAACCAATGGGTTGAGATTAAGTTTAATTAAATATAATTTAATTAAATTTAGTTTGGACTTGATTGGATCAAGTTCAATTGGTTTATTGGATAAGCCAATTACAAAGAAAAACTAGTTCTAGTTCAATTAGGACTTGGGTCAACCTAATTTTTAATTTGATTAGAAAATTAAATCAGATTTAAATCTAATTTAATCTAACTAAACTAGGTTCTTAATTAGGTTAAGATATATTTTAATTGAGTTGATTTGGTTTTGGTTTGATTTGATTTGAGAAACCAAATTTGAACAAATCATAGATTGAATCCTAGTAAGACTGGGATTCCACCTTGCGCCACCTTAGCCCCCCCACGCCCACTCTCTCTTATCCACACCACTCTCTCTTATTTTGTGTGACAAAACTCCTCTCCCAGGCCTTCACACATCCAAAGCTTTCCTCTCTCTCTCTCTCATATATGGAATGTAGTTGTGGATCAAGTCAAATAAGGAATTAGTTTGGATTTCAAATTCTATGAGATAGAATTTTAAGAAACCAAAACTCTTTTCTTATGGTACTGATTTTATCCATATTTTTTTTAAGATTTTTGTGACTTTTATGATACATTATCTGTGCCCTTTGCTAGTGGTCCATGGTAGAAAAAGAAGGAGGAGGCACCCAAGAGTTGGGCACCTTTTCACTTGCCTTGTTTGGATAATCCTTGACTAGGTATTTGACCTAGACAAGGACTCTTCATATCTCTCTATTTAAAATAAATTTATTCATAAAATTTTTGTAGATGATAGAGATTTGAGAGATCTTTAGGGAATCCAAAAATCAAAGAGAAAGAAGGTTGGGGCTTGGACATATAATCGACACAAAACTGGGTGTCTAGGTTAGAGCAAAGAGAAGAAGAAGAGGGACTTCTTCTTGGATTGCTGAGTTCACCTCTTTCCTTTTTCTATATGTGAGTTTCCTAAGAGTGTCTCATATAAAACTCTTTCTCCTATTTCTCATCTTTGGAAGAGTCCAAATCAAGAAGATGGAGGCATCTGATCGACCATCGAAGAAGGATCAGCGCAGTACTAGCATACTGTGCTGATTTTTTGGACCAGGACTTCTGATCGTGATTCGTGGGCTTGTGTGGATGACTCCTAGAGGCCGGACGTATGTGCGGCTTGCAACATCATCCTCAAGCCTGGATCAACAAAGTTAGAATGTCTAACTTGCAAGGTAATAGATCTGATCTGTTATATTTTACATATATTAGATGTAGTATAGAAACATGTTGATATAATCAACATATAGTTCTTACTCTTTATATTTTTGATTTCTAATTTAATACCATGTAATAATCATGTAATAGAATCTTAGATCTAGATATTTTCTAGTTTTATAAGATAAATTTTGATTTATTTTAATCTTTCGCTGCCTGATCTTGAAAAAATTTCAAGATCTAACCCTGAAACTCTAGATCTGGTTCCTTCACCTGTAGTCCTTATAATGAATTACAAATATTAATTGGACTTTCGATATCCAATACCCAAGTAGTAGTATCATAGATAGAGAAATTATAAGGACTTATCATATAAGTACCTTATGAGGCAATATATTGCTTGCTTCTCTTGTTCTTTGGCCTGTTTGGGTCAAGGGAAGCTATATATGCAGGACAGTTCCTCTTCCAATGATCCAGCTTCTTCTAGAAGAAGCATTCTGTCTGGCTCCTATTGACTTTCAACTTTTTGCTCTGCTTCGACTTTAGATCGATGGCACTTTATTCGTCTTTCCTCTCTTAAAGTAACGATGACCTGCAGATGATCCTTCCATGACATCCATCATCTCCTTCTGGAGCTGATGGTCCTTCTTGAATTTCTGTAGCAATCTTAGCAAATCATGATAGTTCGCTGCAAGCTTGATCATTTTATAATGAGTCAAGAGAGTAGTTATGATTTCAGTAGCGAGTTAAAGATAGCATCCTTGTCTAACTATTCATATAATAAAAAGCCAAGTTTGCTCAGATGTTCAATCTGCTCAATCATGTACAATACATGATCTGTGACAGACGCTCCTCGCACATGGGCATTGAATATAGTATAAGAGGTCTTATATCTCTCAGCATCCTCAGGACTATTGAAGAACTCATTTAATAATTGAATCATTTTCTCGGATTGTGCATCTTCAAACTTATAGCTAAGTTTGTCGTTCATGGCTTCCCTCGTAATGCAACCCACTATAGTGCAGTCATTAAGCCACTTCATGTGATGTCTCTCACAGCATGGGGTGCATTGGCAGCAGGTTCTTTGGGTGCGGGATTTGTATGCATGTATAAGATCTTTTTGTGCTCCAAGATGATCTTTAGCTTTCGATACCAGCTATAGAAATTTAATCGATAAGCTTCTTGCTGTTCAATAATGATTGGAGCGATAATGTGTTGGCCATTACTGAAAAAGAAAACCAAAAACCTATTAGTATATGAATAATTTTAATCCTAAAGATATAAACTTTTGTCTAAAGATCCTCCTACTAATTTATACGAATTGGTAGCCTCTACCTCCAATTCAAAGAATTATATTAATCCCTTAGAGGGTACTAGAATCTATACAAACTGTATTCGGGCCTGAGTGTGGCTTGACTAATCCTAGTGCATCAATGGATAGATTTTTAACTAATTATTTCATCAAATAATTTTTATTAATTAAGTTTTATCCCAGACATCTCTTCAGCAGGCATATGGTGCCTCCACTAAAAATCTTAATTAGGTCCAACCATTAATATGACTACATAAATTGTATCCAACAAATGAATACCCAGACTTGAGTGTGGCTCTACCAACCTGACCATTGATCTGAAGGACACAACAAGATGGTCATATATGAATGATAATTCCAATTCTTAATAGACACCAGGCGTGTGGTGCCTCTAATGCCTATTTAAAATATTGGATGCATTATCAAGCATCTTAATGGGAGGCTATGAACTAGCTACCTTTATAATTATATCATTTTAAGGATCTAATAATTTAAAAAATTTAATTTAATAATTCAAGAATAAGAGAAAAAATTGATCTATAAGTCATAAATCCTCTCACTGACTTCATCAAGTTATGAAGAGGACTTGATACAAGCTGGTCTAGAGACACCTAAATTAGTCATGCTGATTTATCTTAATGGCATGGATCAGCTCGAATCAAGCAGTAACCTAATCAAAACATAATCTACCGAATTGGCCAGCTAAGTGAGATCAGTAGAAGGATCTACCTCGACTTGCCTTAGACATCATCGAAATAGCCAGGTAAGCGGACTCTCAATTAAAAACCACTGATCAACTTGCCATGCAATATTGCCAAACTTACCTTAGATATCAATTGGTTGATTAGTTTTAATTTAGTCAGCCAAAAGATTCAGGCTAAACTATTGAGCCACGATCATGATCCAATTGATATAGTCAAAAATATGGACTTGATCAAGCTACAACTATTGAGGTTGATCTAGAAAAATTTTAACCTAATCTAATTCAATATTTGATTAGATTTAATCAATTTCTCTAATTGGTCCATATTTATTTCTCATCCTAGATCTAATCCAGTTAGATGATCTGATTCGTGCTAACTCATTGCCCATTGATTTATAAGGTATCTTAAGATCTTCAATTCTCAAATCTAGATTCTTTTAAAAAGTTAATTCCAAATTAAGCTTGTGAAATACGTATTTCAGTTTATAGAACTATTCTACTAAGATTTTAAGTGAAGCATACCATATATTTTTAATTAAAATCTAATTTTAGATTTTATTTTTAATAATTAAACATGTATCAAATTCATGGATACATCACATGTATCATAGAAAATTTAGATTTTTACATTATATGCAACATACAATTCAGATCATAAAATCTAATTTTTATATCAAAATTTATTTTACTAAAATTATAATTAATTATAAATTACTTTAGATCTAATCTAAACATATTCATGATCAAAATAATTTTAAATTTTTTTTGCTACTCTTCATCATGGATTTGATTACAATGGCCCCTCTACAGGTGATAAGAGCATCCCATCGAATAGGAAGAGAAGATCTTTAAATCTTACTTGCTCTTAAGATCGAATGGCTTAGTAATCTTTTCAATTTGAGTACTAAGCTATAAAGATCTAAAATCTAATTTTAAAAATTAATTACATAAATATATAAATTATCTATGAGTGCATAAAATCATACAAATATGATGTGCATCTAATCTTATTAGATCAATGCATAAGTTTATTTTAGATATAAACTTACTTTTATACAGTATATAAAATAATTAATTTAGATCTAAAATATCTATTCCAAACATATGTATGATTGCATAGAAAAATTTTGGTTAGAGATGTGATCAAACATGTATCGATATTATGCCAAAATCAGATCTGAAACTTAGTCAAACAAATTCAGATCTGAGCCTAATTCTAACATCAATTCTCTAATTAAATTAAATCATAAAAAATCTATCAAAATAAATTTAAATCTATGCATAATTAGGTATTAAATTAGCATAAAAATCTACACAAATTTTTTTTGCTAAAATAGATTTTCAACAGTCCAAAGTCAGGGGCTGATTTTGATTCGATACTCTGGTCAAAACTAGATGAAAAATATATAAAAGATATTAGATAAAATTAATGTTTAATCACATCAAAAATTTTGATTCAAAATTAGATCAAAAAAATCAAAAAAATTTCAAAATTAGATTATACGATCATGATATATAGGTCTGGCTCTAATACCAATTGAAGAAAAAATTCGTCCGTCGTATTGGATGCCAAAAAGATAGAATAGATTAGCAATTAAAATTTTTATAATATTTATAAATTTTTATCTTGATTCATAGTAGAAAAAGATCAAGGTTGAAGAAGCTTCTCGATCAATATGCTTCATGAGATCCGGATGCGTAGATCCTTTACTTTGCATGCACGCCAAACTCTGTAGAAGAGGGAGATGAACTTCTTCAGAGAGGAAAGAGAAGAACCCTTGAAATCTAATCTTAATGCATTGGAATAGCCCACACACTGTCACAAAGGGAGGGAGGATGCCAAGAGAAGAGAGATGCCTAAGGAGAGGTGACACCCAAGGATAGGGGACGCCCACACCAAAAGGATCTCCATGCCTAGGCCAAGGTTAATTGATTAATTCTCTTCTCCACACCCCTCCTTAAATAGACAAAAGGTCCTAGATCAAATCAAACTCCTTAAGATGCTAGAAATAGGACTCTCTATATTTGAATCAAATCCAAACTCCATGAAACACAAGGATTCCTAAATCAGGTAGGAAAGGCACCAACTTGCACCTCCCTTCATTGTGCAACACGGACAAGGGAAAGGTGCTATTTTCAAACCCTTTCTAACCAACTTGGATAGCCCACATGGTGAGAGATTAGCTGAAAAAACTGGCTAAGTGGACCAAATCATATTTGATTCAGATTTGGATCAATTTCAATCTAATTCGAATCCGATTCGAATTAATTTCGAAAAGGCTGCTGATCCTAATCCAATTAGAATTCTTATTCAAGTCCAACTTGATAAATTATCCCAATCAAGCATTAATAAAATTAAGTTCAATTAAATTAGAACTAATCTAAAATAATTAAGACTCAAATCAAATCTCTCATAATTGCTTGGATCATTGATTTGATTTAATTCATCCCCAAAATCAAATCCACACCTCATGCACAGTGCTAGCTGAACATAGTCAGTGTTTAATTCTATATGACCTATAACATAATTTTTAACTAAGTTAATCTATATATTCAATCAAGTCTCATACTTCTAAATTGAATACATAAATATTCGATCATTTTTATTCTATATTGTTTGAATTTTGTGCATGCCTACATAGGTTCGAACACTAAGCTGGTAGCATAGAAACTCCTTTTGATACTAATTGAAGTGACTATCTAGCAATGATACCTGATATCTGGATAGGTTGAATGATCGCAAAGCAATATTCAAGAACCTCAATATATGGTTATTGCATAATTCATCCCTTTGACCCTAATGCTCAAGGTGACTTACGGTTTAACTATCAATCCTGAAATAGTCATCCATATCATATTTCAACCTTTCAAATATATCATATAGATTATCCTGACTAATATTTTACTAAATTGAAATACAGTGATGTATTAACTTCTATAATTAGGAGGGGTCAATCCCATCTTGATCTATATACAAACTTCGTAAGTACTTAACTATACCTAGTAGCTTTCTGTCACTATATTAGAAATGCAAGTAGTCTGACATCAAAGTACGGTGAGTTACTTATAAGTCAATATGGTGATTTTAGATCTGAGGGACATGCCCATACATTTCATAAGCTGCTCTTGATAGTAGAGCACTGAGCAGATGAGTCACTTTTCAGTGATGATGTACTCCTATATCTTATCTGTATGCCATATCAGTGTCACCACACTCCTTGATTATGAGGACAACCAACCTATATATCACACAATAATCTACGTTCGATAAACATTATCATCTTATTAATGACGTATCATTCAGTCACGAACATGTTTAAGAACTATTCGATAAATCCTCCTTCATCGATATAATATAATTCTAAGGACTTCATCACAACACAAGAGTTTTAATAATGAAGATATACACCTTATGATGAAAAAATTAAAATAATTTTATTTATTAATCAATAATTCATATACAAAATCTAATTATTTACAATAATCCAATTGGATTTAGGATACAATTTCTAACATACATAGCATAGCATATATTATTGATCCCACAGCCAAAGTATAAGGGATTTCACTTATTCTTTTCCTCTCCTCTAGTGTCTTAGGATATATTTTCTTGGAGAGACATATGCCATGGCTTACAAGTAGATAACCTCTTTACTTGCCTCTATATTGAACCTCTTCAATATGAGATCTATGTACCGAGACTGGGATAAGCCTAACATCCTCTTAGATCTATCTTTATAGATCTTTATACCTAATATATAGGATGCTTCACCTAAGTCTTTCATAAAAAATATATTCGATAGTCAAATCTTAATCAATTGCAATATTGAGATATCATTCTCAATAAGCAATATGTCATTGACATACATAATCAAAAAAATAATAGCACTCTCACTTATCTTCTTATACACATATGGTTCATCCGTATTTTTGATAAAGTCAAACTCTTTGACTATCATATCAAATCAGATGTTTCAGCTCTTCAAAGTCTACTTCAATCTATAGATAGATTTTTTTAGCTTGCATACTTGATTTATCCTTCCACTTGAGATAAATCCCTCGGGCTAAGTCATATAGACCTCTTCCTCAAGATTACCATTGAAAAAAGTAGTCTTGACATCCATCTGTTAGATCTCATAATTATAGTATGTAGCTATAGCAAGTAAAATCCTAATAGACTTAAGTATAGCCATCGATGAGAAGGTTTCATCATAGTCAATTCCTTATCTTTATCTGAAATTCTTCGCCACCAATCTAGCTTTGTAAGTTTCTACTTTGCCATCTACTCCGATCTTTTTCTTGAAGATTCACTTACACCCTATTGGGGTTATACCCTTAGGTGCATCAATCAAGGTCCATACTTGATTAGTACATATAGAATCTATTTCAAATTTCATGGCCAGCCATCTGTCTGAGTCTTTACTCATGACAGTTTTTGAATAGGTCAGTGGATCATCATCCTGAATGATGTTGATCGAATTATCATTTTTAATGATAAATCATATTGAAGAGATGCTTGACGTACTCTATCTGATCTTCAGAGAGGAGGTGTATATTGTGGATGTACCTCATCCTTGGATACTTCTGGTTGAGGATCTCCTTGTGGTCCAACCACAGGTATTTTTGGATCGATTTGTAGGTCCTGAACTACTTCAAATTTAATATTCCTCCCACTGCCTCCTTCTTGAATAAATTTATTTTTCAAGAAAATGGCATACCTACTAACAAATATCTTTTGTTCAGTAGGATGGTAGAAATAGCATCCTTTTGTTTCCTTAGGATATCCTACAAACCTACACTTGTCTGATCTAGCACTTAGCTTATATCCAAAGATATTTTTGACATAAGCAGAGCAGCCACAAATCTCAAAATATTTAAGATTAGGCTTCCTTTTCTTCCATATCTCATATGGAGTATTAGTAACAGATTTTAAAGGCACCCTGTTCAATATGTATGAGGTAGTCTCTAGGACATATCCCCAAAATAATATTGAAAGATTAGTAAAGCACATCATGGACCGCACCATATCTAACAAGATACGATTCCTCCTTTCTGCTATATCATTTAACTATAGTGTATAAAGAGGTATCCACTTAGAGAGAATATCTTTATTCTTAAGATTGTTAGTTGTGTGTCTTAGAACTCAATCTTCACTGACACATATCTTTATCTAGGGGATACTTTGTACTTGATGGACAGTCTTGATAACCAATCATATCATATGTCTCTATGATTTATCCTAAAAATTAATAAAGATAATTTTGTTTATTCTCAAGGTATTGAGAATTTGAGACATACATCATTAATGGTTAATTTCTAAATACTTTCGATCAAAGAATCGTTATGGAGGACAGTGATCAATCCATTCAAGATCGATGTACGAAAAATCTCCCTTTCGGATAGATGAGTCTCGAGTCTGCGATATGGAGACACTAGGATGAGAGTATGGATGGTTGTTAGAGAACAACTTGCACTAAGTATGACTAACATGAAAAACTACTTGGATGTTTACTCACTCATCTATGATTTTCTTAATACTGCAGTAGTATGACTGGTCTTTTGACCTATGGTGTATTGGCTATTCATAGTGAAGCTACTTAGTTTGACTGCACGTTTTCTCGATCCCTAGCCATTCGGGTCCTTGCTGTGTATGTTGGCTATTATAGGTTCAGGTTTGCTGTTTGGAGTAGGATACACTTAGATGGAATTTATCGATCTTGATAGAAAAGGAGTAGTTCTATGTAATTCGCAAGATTGAGTTCAAGAAGTCTCTGGCCAGAGCAAGAGTGAATACTAAAAAAAAATTTCATGGGATTCACAAATGAACTCGAGTCAAGTCAATCTGACATATGACCAACGATGGAGTTTGACAAGTCCTCCATGACCTCCATCTAGTTGGAAATCATGATAGAGGGATTGTATCACACGATAACTATACCTATAGGTTAATTTTTTTTATTCTGTTAGGTTGCCACTATATACTGCTAGGCATCACTGGTGAATTGTGAAAACTTACTAGGATCATTTTGAAATCAACGATCCTCATTGAGCTGAGTCAAAATCATTTCAGCCTATCGAAAGGAGTTTCGATGATACTGTGATGGAGATCACGGTATGTCTCAGTACCATACAAAATAGAATCTGAGGGGTCATACACAAAAGGAGCATGACCTGATCAAAGATTTGGATCATATTTAAATTATCAATCAGATTGATAGTTTGAATTTTAAAAACTACCAATTTGTAAGTATTATAGTTTTGGCAGCTGCTAATTGTTAGCGTAGGGACTTAATTATAAGTATTGTAATTTATTTTTTAGGCTGATTAAATTATGGATCAAGTCTTAATTAGTTTAAATCAAATTTATTTTAATTAGATTTGATTTAATTTAACACTAATTGGGTTCAATTATCCAAATCAGATTGGAATTTCAAGCTTGATTGGATCAAATTTGACAGCCTTTCGAATTCAATTTGATTCAGACTCGATTTGAATCCGATTGAGATCCAATTTGAACCAGATGAACTATGACTCATAGAGCTCACATTTTTTAAGACCCCCTCTTTAGATCTCATATAGAAAAGGAGAGGGTGTGTGTAGAGATGTTCCCCCTTTTGGTTTTTGTGCGCATAAAATGAAGGGGCCCCAATAGTTGGCACCCCACTCCATCTGATATTCTCTCTCTTTCTGATTTAATTTTTATTTAAATTTAATTCAAAATAAGATCAAATCTTATCTAATTAAGATATGAAATAAAAAGAAAATTAAATATTTTTGTGCGATAAAAATTTTGAGAAGAGGTTGTCATGCGTGAGAAATAAGTTGGCTGGTTTCTTTTCTTGCGGCATTCCATCTTCACACCTCATCATCTCCTCCATTGATTTGATAAATCAGATCTTATCTAATTAGGTAAGGTGGGATGATGTTTTGTGTGACAAAAAATAGTGGGCATGAGGAGGTTTAGCATGAGAGATGTGGGATGTTTTCTTTAAGGCACCCAACTTATTTTCTAATGCCACCCTCCTTCTTCCTTTCTTCATCACCACACCTATGACCTGATGAGATCAGATCCAAGAAAGAAAAATAGAGAGAGAGAAAGAGAAGAAGAAGAGTCTTCTTCCTTTTCTTGATGGTCTGGTTCAAATCCTGTTAGATCTGCATGAAGAAGTTCGCATAGCGTTCATCTTCTTCGAGATCTAGAAGAAGAGATTCAGATCCAAGACTGAGGAGTGAGATCTGTAAGATGCTAGCACACCAGTGATCTTGATGCTCTAATCAGGTATCTTCATGTGGATATCAGTAGAGGTCAGATGCGTGGGTGGCTTCGATTGGAATTCTGGACATCCATAGGATCCAAAGGTATTAAGATCAGATCTTCGATTTTCTTTTACTGATGATTGTTTTTCTTTTTCAAATTTTAGATCAAGGTCACATGTTCATATCAAGATCCTAAGTATGATTTTTAGATTTGATCTAGTATGTGTATTAAATTTAAAAAATTTTAAATTATTTACTTCTACTACATAAAGTATTTATAAATTTTTAAACTATACATACGAAACCCCACCCTATCCTATAACACTGGTATCAGAGCTTGGGTTCTGATATGAACATCAAAATTCTTCAAATTTAAAATTTGATTTATAAAAATTAGATATGAAGATTAGTTAGATGATAGACATCATTCTAAAATAAGATTATCCTGGCATAATCCTGTAATGCTGAATGGTTGTCCTAGATTGATGTAGAACATTAATTAATAGTAGATCTAAATTTTTTATATGTTATAATATGATTACAATGATTATTTTAGATCTAAAATTATTTTAGATCTAAAATAAATCATGAATAATTTAGATCTGAAATTAATTTTAGATCTGAATATATTAATTAAGATTTAATTTGGATCTAGAATGATTACTGAAATTATTTCATACATGCATAGATTCAAAATTATTATTCATATGTTTGACATATGAAAGATAATTAGATCTGATTTTTAATTGATTACATATGTGATATATTAGATTAATCTTTTAGTAGCTTTGTAATTGGATTGGGATAATTACCATGGCCATCCGATCATAAGAAGAAGAAGGGATTAAAGTCCCTCTCTTATTCATTTGATGGGTTTCTTTTATGTCATGTAGGGGTACCAATTGTAATGTTTTCTATAAAGATGAACAGTGAATAAAAAGTTATATATAATACATATTTTAGATTTAAAGATTATGCATATATTTTTATATATTTTAGATTACTAAATATTATATGTGATATATTATTTATACACATAATCTAAAACTTAATTTCTATAAAATTTTAGATCCAAAATCTTAGGTTTTGTTTGCATGAAACCAGGAAAATGTAACTAGTACGCCTGTCAAGTCGACTCCATTCTCCATTGGGTCGACTCGAGTGCTTGGTGAGTCGATTTATTTTTGTTGGAGTCAACTCGAGACCCTAACGGGTCGGCTTATTTACTAATGAGCTGACTTAATAATAAAGGCTAAGTCTACAGTTTTTGTTTATCTCAATATTGTGTCGACTCATTGTGATAAGTTGATTCGTGTACCAAGACGAGTCGACTCTATTCTATAGACAGCAAAATTGTATGAGATACAATATAAATAGTTTAGATCAAAAATTATTTCAAGATCTAAACTTAAATCCATATACATAATGCATTTAATTGAGAATTAAGATTCAAAATTATAAGATTGAAAATTATGAATTTAAGATCTAAATTTCAATGCATGAAACATGAGCTTCGGGTATGGGTTGAACAAATTAGGTTTAGAGACTAAACTATAACTAGGGTCATTGATCAGATTAGATTAGAATCATTTATGATTTTGAGCAGTTGATCAAATCTAATCAAGAGTTGGTTGGGATTAGGTCAAAGGAGCTCAAAACTGAATTTAGTTGTAGTTAGTCAAATTAATTCATATGTGATGTAAATTGATTAAATCAAGATTGAATTTGGCTTAGTGGTTCGAGTTTGAATCTATAGGTTAACCTGATTGATTCTAATCAATCAATTTGATGTCTAAGGTGAAGGAAAAATCATCTTTTCCTTATAGGATCTTCCAAATCTAATGAGATTTGGGACGAAATATTTCAAAAAAAAATTTATCCTATGTTATTTCAGATCTAAGATCTATTAGATTAGATTCTTATTATCTAATATTTAATCTAAAATTAAATCTAAAACTTGAGGATTAGAGAAATACCTCTAGGGTAACTAGATTACCCTGTAGATGATCGCAGCAATGCCCGAGGTTCTAAAATAGCCATGCAGTCACCTGGCCTCTATCGATATCCACTTGAGTAGGATCTAGATTGTCTTTTCCTTGCAAATCTCTACTCCAAAAATCAGATCTAGATCTGATCTGAAAGATCTTCAAAAGATCTTCTGAAGCTGGAGCAGCAGCTTCTCGATAAATCCCTGCAGCCTTCTGTTCAGAGAGCCACCACGCCTTGGACAAGCACCAGATGGACATCCAACTTTTTGGATGTGAAGAAGGGAGAAAGAGGAGTAGAGGAGATATAGAGAAGTAGAGGGAAATCTTATTTTTGCTGGGTATTGAGTAGAATCTCTAAACCCTAGGTGCAGACAGGGTTTAAATAGACCCTGCTGCGCCATGCAGTGCCAAATCATTCGATCAATCAAAAAATTCTAATTAATTTTAAAAAAAATTTGATTGATAGAGTGATATTTTCTGATCATATCAGATAAGAATCTCCTCAATTTCCACCATTGTTGGTGCCAACACTGGATAAACACAGTGAGATTGGCACCCCACAGTCCAAGTCGATCAAGGGATCAGAGTCCTCATCTCATTGGACTCTATCCTTATCCACTTGGGGTGCATGCCCAATCTGATCTTGGTGCCCACTTTAAGGCCTAATTTAGTAGGTGGATACTCCATAAAAACTCTCCAATAACCTCTTGCCAAGTGGCCTTCAGTTTAAGATCCATAAGTCAATGTTTGATCGATGTCCTAAAACAGAAATGGCAGGTGACAGGAATTAGCAGGTATTCTCTTAAATTCATCTCATGAATTAAGATAAGATTTTTTTGAGCTGAACTGGCTCTAATCAGACTGAGAGAAACCTTCTCAAGGTTCTCTGGGTGAGTCAAATCACATTTGGCTCAGTCAAGATGAAAAAGATTGCACGAGGAGAAAGTTAGGCTCAATCGTATGCTAGCACGATTTTCTTGAACCTAATTGGATCTAATCCAAATCAATCAAATTGGGCTAGCTTGATTGATGACATCCAAACCCTAACTCTTGTTTGTGTGATCTAGTTAGGTTCATTTTCATATGGTAATGATACATGTCATGATCTCATCATCGACATCATCGAAACTCTTTTCGATGGATCAAAACTCTTCTAATTCAGATATTTAGAATGATCGATCATCAAGATCATTCTAATTACTCTCAAAATCCATCAGTGACACCTAGCAGTATATGGTGACAACCCATCAGAAATGAAGATGAACCTCTCGGTGCAGCTACCTGTGTAATTGAGTTCTTCTATCATGAGTCCTAACTGAATTAGGGTTAAGGTGAACTCGTCAAACCCAACATCAGTCATATGAATCAATCGATCGATCCGAGTCCGATGTGAAACTCTAATAGAAAACTCTTTTCCATTATTTCACTTTGCCATGGCCATGGGCTTAAGAACTCGATCTTTCGATCATCATAGGACTACTCCTCTCATCTACCGAGGTTGATAGATCCCATCTTAGTGCGATTTGGTTCCTACAATGAATATACTACAGCCAACATATACCTCAGGATTCTGAATGACTAGGAGATCAAGTTATGGTATAGTCAAACTATAACACACTCAGGATAAACTGTCAATGCACCTCAGATCAAAGAACTAGATACACAGCTGCAGCATCGAGCTAGTCATCGATGAGAAGGTAGACTTCCTTATGACTGCTCGAGGTGGTCACGCTCAGTACTCTCGTTCTCAACAAATACCTATACTCTCACTCCGATGTCTCCACACTGTAGACTCAAAACACATCTATCCTAAGGAAGTGATCGTACACCAACCTTCCGGATCGATCACCATCCTCATGATGATCCTATGGTCAGGAGCTATTTATGAGTTAGTTATGTAAATTCATGCCTTAAATTTTCAACTCTTGAAAATATGAATTAACATTCCTACTAACTCAAAGGATGTATCACAGACATAATGTACATAATGTGATAGTAGAATAATCTTTTTATTCATTTATAGTCAAAATTATAATTTTACCCTTACATTTGTACAGCAATGTGTCAGCCAATCTGGCATCCAGGGCACACATCTAACAAACTCCCACTTGACCTAATGCCAATTGGCTACATATCTAAGTCCCATCTTCTCAAGGTCGGCTTCGATTTTTTGCTGGCCTAATGGCTTTGTCAGTGGGTCTACCACATTGTCTGCGGAGTTGACTCTCTTAATCTCGACATAACCTTTTTCGAGGTAATCACAGATCAGATGAAATCCTCGCTCGATATACTTGGACTTCAGGTGAGATCTTAGCTCTTTAGCTAGGGCTATGGTACCATTATTGTCGTAGTAAAGAGGAATGGCATCCGATGACATCAATCCAAGCTCTGCGGTAAATTTTTTGTACCAAAATGCCTCCTTCGCAGCTTCCGATGCAGCAATATACTCTGCCTCTATGGTGGAATCAGCAATCACCATCTGCTTGATGCTCTTCCAACTAACTGCACCACCATTGCAAATGAATAGACTTTCAGATGTCGATTTTCAATTATCTATATCAGACATAAAGTCTGAGTCTGTAAATCCTTGAACCTGAAGTTTTCCATTTCCAAAGACTAGAAACATATCCTTAGTCCTTTTCAAGTACTTAAGGATTCAACTGATACCTGCTTGTGACACTCATAGCATGTGCTATATCAGGTCGTGTACATAGCATGGCATACATGAGGTTTCCTATTGCCGAAGCATAAGGGATCTTGCTCATACGTTCAATCTCCTCAGGTGTGCTAGGGCACATCTTCTTGAAGAGATGAATGCCATGTCTAAAAGGTACTAAACCTCTTTTGGAGTTTTTCATGCTAAACCTTTTTAGCACCTCCTCTATGTACATCTTCTGTGAAAGTCCTAGCATCCTATTTGGTCTATCTCTATAGACCTTAATACCCAGTATAAAGGATGCCTTTCCTAGATCTTTCATAGAGAACTCCTTAGACAACCATATTTTGACTAAGGTCAACATGAAAATATCATTTCTAATTAGAAGGATGTCATTTACGTACAGTACGAGGAAGATAATTGTACTCCCACTGACCTTCTTGAACACACATGGTTCCTCCTCATTCTTGATGAAACCAAACATTTTGATCACATCATTGAAACGAGTATTCCAGCTCCGAGATGCTTGTTTAAGTCCATAAATGGACCTTTGCAGCTTGTAGACTTTGTGATCATCATCATTGGATGTGAAACCAAGCGGCCATTCCATATAGATATTTTTCTCAAGATATCCATTTAAGAATGCCGTTTTCACATCCATCTGCCATATTTCATAATCGAAATAGGCTGCAACAGCAAGCAATGTGCGAATGGATTTTAGCATGGCTATGGGTGGAAGGTATTTTGATAGTCAATGCCTTCGAGCTGACTATAACCTTTCACTACGAGCCTAGCCTTGAATGTCTCCACATTCTCATCTGCATCTATCTTTTTTTTGAAGACCCATTTACATCTAATAGGTACAATACCTTCAGGTGGATCTACCAAGGTCCAGACTTGGTTTGAGTGCATCGAGTCAATTTCTGATCTCATTGCCTCTAACCATTTTTAGGAGTCAATATCTGATATCACCTCGTCATAGGTCTTGGGGTCATCACCATGAACTCCATTTTCTGTGAGGAACATTTTCTCTACATCTTTTTGTATAGTACCTAAGTACCTATCAGGAGGATGGGAAATCTTAGTCGATCTACGAGGTGGAAGAGGTTGTGTTAGGACTGGTTCTAATTGATTGGGTTTCTCAGGTTCTTTAGCTCGTTGCTCTTGGGAGATATTTATCTTAAGCTTAATTATTTTTCTGATGCCACTATCTTGAATAAACTATTTTTCAAAAAAAAATAGCATATCGATTCACAATCACATTGTGATCTTTCAGAATATAAAAATAATATCCTAATGACTCTTTAGGATATCTTATGAACCGAGCTCTAAAAGATCTGAACTCTAACTTATCCGCCTGTTGTCTCTTGACATGAGCCGGACAATCCCAAATTCTGAGATGACTTAGACTTGGTTTCTTACCATGTCATATCTCATACGGTGTGGTAGGAACAGTTTTAGAGGAAACCCTATTCAATGCATATATTGCTGTCATGAGACAATGTCCCCAAAGAAACTCAGAAAAGTCTGTGAAGCTCATCATGAAACGGACCATATCTAATAGGGTCCGATTTCTCCATTCTGAAACCCCATTGAGTTGTGGCATTCCAGGTGGAGTCCATTGAGAGACTATGCCATTATCTTTAAGATAGTCTAAGAACTTTCGACTAAGGTATTCACCTTCTCGATCTGATCGAAGAACCTTAATGGGCTTTCCTGTTTGTTTTTCCACCTCATGTCTGAATTCTTTGAACTTTTCAAAAGCTTCAGACTTGTGTTTCATTAGAAACATATACCCATATCTAGACATATCATCGATAAAGATAATGAAGTAGACATAGTTGCCTCTAGCGGGCACATCAAATGGATCGCACACATCTGTATGTACTAGGGCAAGTAGGTCTGTGGCCCTTTCCCCTTGTCCTGTAAAAGGGAGCTTGGTCATTTTGCCTTGAAGGCATGATTCACAAACTGGATATGACTCAGAAATCAACGGACTCAATAGTTTGGATTTTTTCAATTTGTTAACCCTGTCTTCCGCTATATGACCTAGCCTTAGGTGCCACAGATACCTATCATTTAGACTATCTCTAGGCCTTTTAATTCCTATGGCATTCATATTTTGCTCGATATTAAATACAGATACATCAATATGTAGCTGATAGAGACCATTAATAAGAAAATTATTTGTAATTTTATTATTTTCATAAAATATGTTACAATGGTTCTTATGAAAGCTAATCACATAGCCTTCTTGTGCTAAACATGAAACAGAAATCAAATTTCTGCTTGCTGCAGGCACATAATAACAGTCTCTGAGAACTAAATCTAATCCTAATGGTAATAGCAGAGGATAGGTTCCTACGGTCACAGCAGCAACTCTTGCTCCATTCTCGATGCATAGGATCATATCCCCATCCCTCAGCCTCCTACTCTCCTCAAGATCCTGTATAGAAGTTCACAAATGAGCACTAGAACTAGAGTCAAGTATCCAACTGGATGCAGAAGAAATCGTAAGATTAGATTCTATAACGAGCATACCTCCAGAAGGACCATCCTTCTTGTTTTTCAGGATGGCCAAGTACTGAGGACAATTTCGCTTCTAATGGTCATCTAAATTACAGTGGAAATATTTTTTCTTTTCAGCAGTCTTTTTCTTCGGTTCCGTCTTCTTCCTTTTTTCATCCACCTTCTGCTTCTTCGCAGACTTCTTCTTCTTTCCAAAAGATTTTGTCTTGGAAGAAGTCTACTCTACAGTAAGGACTGAGCCTTTTGAACTCTTCAAAGAAAGCTCAGCCGTAACCAACATGTTCATTAACTCAGCCAAGATACACTACATCTTATACATATGAAAGTTCATGATGAACTGACCATATGCATCGGACAAAGACTGAAAGATCACATCAATCTGAAAATTCTTGTCTAAGATGATACCGAGCTTCTCAAGCTCCTCAAGGTCCTTGATCATTGTCAAACAATGAACTTGGACTGACTACCCATCACGTGTTTTAGTCTTAAAAAATTTTTGGCAGACTTGATACTTGGCTATACGACTTTGTTCACCAAACAACTTTTGTAGGTGAGCCAACATTTGGTGGGTAGTCATAATATTCTCATGCTAGCACTACAAGTCATCAGACATTGCACCCAACATGTAATACCTGGCTTTGTTATCTTCATCCGTTCACTTTTTCAGAGACGCTCTCTGCTCAGCAGTCGGACGTGCTGGCATGGCAGGTGGGTCCTAGTCCAAGACATGAGTCAGTTTTTTGAAATCCAAAATAATTTTGTAGTTCTTTAACCAGTACTTGAAATTGGGTCCAGTCAATCTATGAGTGTCTAGTTTTTGATCAGGGGGTTGGACGCAGCCATGTTTCCTATAGAGAGTCAAAAGTTTCTAGTTAGATTTTATAATCAAACTTAACCAATTTATTTAGAGATTTTATTTTTAAACAAATTAGGCTCCCACTATTTTCTCAGATCCCTACACTCCCTAGGTAGAGATATGAAAATCTTCGTGATTAGTGATTTCTCGTGGGTGATGCGGTCTCACCGACTGGCTCACCACCTCACCTAACAGTTATTGGTGATGGGTCAATCGATGAGCGGACAACTCTTGTCCAATGATTCTCTAATCATGATGCACCCAAAACTTGATCTCTAATTCATGAAGCTCATCGTGCCCAGAATATTGCTCCAATCCTTAGTTAAGTCAGACCCACCATTTGCACGAACTAGATTCCTGATTGGGTCCCTCACCGTATCCGAAATATTGAGCACAACCCATCCTCTAATCCATAACATCCAATGCCTAATGGACATGGTTGCGTCTTCCCGGTGCAACTGAGCCACTATAACTAGTTGAGAATAATCAACCCCGAGAAGGGTCCACACATCCATAATGGTGGAAGACCTTAGACTTAATATTTTTTTAAGAAGATTTGATTTAGGTCTCATTAAACTTGACTTGATATAGTCATAACAATTATGACTAACCTAGTGGCATGGGTTAGCTCAAATTGTTAGCCACCTCAAATCAGAACTGGGTCGACACATATGGCCAGATAAATGAGACCGGTGGGAGGGATATGCCATTAACTTGACAAGAACGCATTCGAGTCGAGTAGCTCCCAATTAAAAACCATTCGGTCGCATCTACCCAACTTACCTTAGACACCAAATTATCGAACCAAAACCAATTGGGTTAGCCTACAATCCAGGCTCTAACCACTGAGCCAAATTAAGTCTTAACTTGATCGAGTCACATCTAATGTGATTCGATCTTGACCTAGACTTAATCCTATTAGGCTGGTCAATTATTAGCTTTCATGATCCCACCTAACTAACTTTTGATTCAGTTTGATCAACCGCTAGACCTAATTGAGCTACCCAAGTCCGAACCCAATTTTATGAAAATGACTTAGATCTAAAATATTTAATTTTAGATCTAATTTAATTTCATAAGCTTAATTAATTAATTAAGTCTTGGGTTCATAAATAAAATATATAAAATAAATCCTAAGATTTCAGGATCTAGGGTTTTGCAGAAAAGTAAGTTTGATTTCTGATTAAGGATGAATGCGCAGCACTCCTACACGCCATAAGAACATCTCATTGAATGGGAGGAGAGGGTATTAAATCTTACTTTATTCTTATGACCGGACGGCCATGAGGAACACCTTAATCAGAAATATTGATTTAACTACAAAACTAGTTAGATCTAAGTTACATATCACATATATAATTTTAGATCTAACTTATACATACTTTGCATACATATCATGTATTAAAATCTGATATAATTAGCATGCTTTCAGATCTGATACATCACATATAACATCTGAAAAATAAGATTTAAATTAAACTATTCAATATAAAATTTATTCTAGATAGTTACTAGAATAATTCTACAACTAGTCTAGGCATGCAACAGATCAATCTTATGAATTAATTAAATTTTATTTTTTATTTTCTAATCTGAATATAATATTTATAACATCAAAAAATTAGAAAATAAATTAGATCTAATTTATATTTTAATCACATTAAAACATAAAACTTCAAGACTATTCATAGTTTAAACTATTCCTAGTCTAGTCATGCATCTCATACATGTTAGATCTACTTAGATTTAATTTTAATTTTTTTGATTTCAGATCCTATTATATCTAATGTGACATCTAAAATTCTTTAATATCAGATAAATAAAAATAAAAATTAGATCTAAATTAGATCTAAAAAGAGCCATGAACCTGGCTCTGATACCAGTTGAAAGAAAAATCATCTTTTTCCTTATAGGATCTTCTAGATCTAATGAGATCTGGGATGGAATATTTAAAAAAAAAAATTATCCTACATTATTTTAGATCTAAGATCTATTAGATTAAATTCTTATTATCTGATATTTAATTTAAAATTAAATCTAAAATTTGAGGATTAGAGAAATACCTCTACGGTAACTAGATTACCCTATAGATGATCGTAGCAATGCCCGAGGTTCTAAAATAGCCACACAGTTGCCTAGCCTCTACTGATATCTACTCAAGTAGGATCTAGATCATCCTTTTCTCACAAATCTCTACTCCAAAAATTAGATCTGGATCTGATCTGGAAGATCTTCAAAAGATCTTCTGAAGCTGGAGCAGCAGCTTCTCGACAAATCCTTGTAGCCTTCTATTCAGAGAGCCACCACGTCTTGGACAAGCACCAGATGGATGTCCAACTTCTTGAATGTGAAGAGGGGAGAGAGAGGACCAGAAGACATATAAAGAAGTGGAGGGAAATCTCATTTTTTCTAGGTATTGAGCAGAATCTCTAAACCCTAGGTGCAGACAGGGTTTAAATAAACCCTGCTGCGCCATGCAGTGCCACATCATTCGACCAATCAAAAAATTTTAATTAATTTTGAAAAAATTTTGATTGGTGGAGTGATGTCATCTGATCATATCAGATAATAATTCCCTCAATTTTTACTACTGTTGGTGCCAACACTAGATAAGCACAGTGAGATTGGCGCCCCACAGTCCAAGTCGATCAAGGGATCAGAGTCCTCATCTCATGGGACTCTATCCTTATCCACTTGGGGAGCATTCCCAATCTGATCTTGGTGCCCATTTTGAGGCCTAATTTAGTAGGTGGACACTCCACAAAAACTCTTCAATAACCTCTTTCCAAGTGGCCTTCAATTTAAGATCCATAAGTCAACGTTTGACCGATGTCCTAAAACAGAAATGGCAGGTGACAGGAATTAGCAAGTGTTGTCTTAAATTCATCTCATGAATTAAGATAAAACTTTTTTGAGCTGGACTGGCTCTAGTTAGACTGAGAGAAATCTTTTCAAGGTTCTCTGGGTGAGTCAAATCACATTTGGCTCAGTCGAGATGAAAAAGATTGCACGAGGAGAAAGTTAGGCTCAATCGTGTGCTAGCACGATTTTCTTGAACCTAATTGGATCAAATTCAAATCAATCAAACTGGGCTAGC
This sequence comes from Elaeis guineensis, assembly GCF_000442705.2. Taxonomy (NCBI): domain Eukaryota; kingdom Viridiplantae; phylum Streptophyta; class Magnoliopsida; order Arecales; family Arecaceae; genus Elaeis; species Elaeis guineensis. The sequence goes on along the minus strand of NC_026006.2, from coordinate 15,154,668 downwards.
TTGATTGATGACATCTAGATCCTAACTCTTGTTTGTATGATCCAGTTAAGTTTATTTTCGTATGGTAATGAGACATGTCGTGATCTCATCATCGACATCATCGAAACTCCTTTCGATAGATCAGAACTCTTCTGATTCAGATAATTAGAATGATCGATGATCAAGATCATTTTAATTGCTCCCAAAATCCACCAGTGATACCTAGCAGTATATGGTGGCAACCCATTAGAAATGAAGATGAACCTCTCGGTGTAGCTATCTGTGTGATTGAGTTCTTCTATCATGAGTTTCGACTGAATTAGGGTTAAGGTGAACTCGTCAAATCCAACATTAGTCATATGAATCAATCGATCGATCCGAGTCCGATGTGAAACTCCAATGGAAAACTCTTTTTCATTATTTTACTCTACCATGGCTATGGGCTTAAGAATTCGATCTTTCGATCATCATAGGACTACTCCTCTCATCTATCGAGGTTGATAGATCCCATCTTAGTGTGATTTAGTTCCTATAATGAATACGCTACAGCCAACATACACCTCAGGATTTCGAATGGCTAGGAGATCGAGTTATAATGTAGTCAAACTATAACACACTCAGGGTGAACTGTCAATGCACCTCAGGTCAAAGAACTAGACACACAGCTGCAGCATCGAGCTAGTCATCGACGAGAAGGTAGACTTCCTTATGACTACTCGAGGTGGTCACACTCAGTACTCTCGTTCTCAACGAATACCTGTACTCTCATTCTGGCGTCTCCACACTATAGACTCAAGACACATCTATCCTAAGGAAGCGATTGTATACCAACCTTTCAGATTGATCACCATCCTCGTGATGATCCTATGATCAGGAGCTGTTTATGAGTTAGTTATGTAAATTCATGCCTTAAATTTTCAACTCTTGAAAATATGAATTAATATTTCTACTAACTCAAAGGATGTATCACAGACATAATGTACACAATATGATAGTAGAATAATCTTTTTATTCATTTATAATCAAAATTATAATTTTGCCCTTACATTTGTACAGAAATGTGTCAGCCAATCTGGCATCCAAGGCACACATCTAACATAAGGCAAGTCTTAGATGGTGACTTTTTAATTGGTTCCATTATCTAACCTGACCAATTTATTGGTGATTAAGAAAAGCAACAGGAGGACCCCCACTCATCTTCACTTATCCGACCATTTTGGGAGATTATATTTTATATTAGGTTATTTGTTGACTTCAGTTCACCTATGTCGACTAGGTTGGTCAGACATAAGATGTGCTGACCCAAACCAAATTAGTCATTACATCGAATGTATGTGATTAATTAGAAGAGATTTGAACCTAAATTTTTTCACTAAATATTAAGTCTACTAATCTTTCATCATTGTAGAGATGCTGGTGCCTTTTTTGATGTTGAACATTTTTGGTTGGTTACAGTGGTTCGGTTGCATCGGAAAGGCACAACCACTCTATTAGCATTAAATGCCTTGGGGTAAAGATGAGGTTGGACCCAATAATTGTTAGGTGAGGAATCCAATGATGACTTTATACTCACAAGTGAATGATAGGTCGGACTTAATTAAGAAATATGCCAATAACTATTAGGTAAGACCACAGGACTTAAAGACTAAGTCACTGTAATATACTTGAAAAAGTATCTGGATAAAGAGTTATCTATGCATTGGTAAATGTATCATCAATAATTGTTAAGTGAGATACCATACATCAATGAGACCGCAACACCCACGAGAACCACTTATCGCGTTAGGGTTTCTATTTCTCCACCTGAGTGTGGGAGACTCAAAAAATTAGTGGGAGCCTCTGTTTGTTTTTAAAGTTTCTAGAATAAACTATTACAAGTATAATCATCTAATTAAATCTTTACTCTCTATAGTTTATTCTTCAGCTTCTAACCCTCTGGCTCGAACCCTGGATATCAACCACTTAATCAACATCAATTACATATTCTGGCTTAAAAATCTAAGAATAATTCTTAGCTTTTAGAAATTAAGCCATGTTCTTGGCTAGGTTAACCCAATGTCATCACTTTGTCCAATCCATAGTCAACGAGCTATACTTGATAAATGATTGGACATTGACAATTTGGTTAGGTGCTATAAATTGGAATCCATAGTTGATGAACTCTAATGCATGCATAAGGACATGTCAATTGTTAATGACATATTGATTCATTTGCAACAGTTATGAGATGATCAAAGCCGCACAGTGCATGAGATGCATGATGGGCAGTTTGTCTATGATCGTTGTTTAATAATGATCAAGGATATTGAAGAGCTTGAGAAGCTCGACATGATCATGCATAAGAAATTACTAATAGATTTGATCCTGTAATTTTTGATTCATATCGATAGTTTATAAAATTATTATATGAATAAATATTATAGCACCTTAACTGAATTGGTCAATATGCTGGTAACTAAAGGACCTTGAAAAGTTCAGAGGTACATATCTTGAGAACCTAAAAAAATATTGACACACCTTTGAAAGATATGTCGAATTGCTCAAATCTGATCTTACAATTTTTTCTTTTTCACTAGACTCTAGTGCAAATTATATACTTTAATATAAGGTCTAAGAAAGGAAGAAGACTGAGAAAAGGTCAAGTGACTCTTTTTGAGTCAGCAATGGTGCAAAAGTTGCACTATGGTCGTGGGCATCTAACCTTGGTGATTATCCTTTAGATTTAGTTCTTTATCATTTGCATGGTGATGCATTTGTGAACTTATTTGAGTAAATAGTGAATGCCATTGGATCTGAGAGATCCAAAACCAAATAACCTAAAGTATATAGATGGTTCTTTTAGCTAGGTCATGTATGAGTAAAAATAATTTGCCGACTGAAGAAAAATGGACCTTTGGACTTATTGACTATTAAGTCATATCTAGTCTGTAAATCATCTCTTTGAGGATTAATGATCCAACTATTCTTTATGGGACAAAGGGATAGAACTGCTAAAATACTTATCCTAGTACACATACGATGTGTATGGCCTATTTAATGAGCCAGACTAGGAGGTTATCACTACATCATCTTTATCGATGATCAGTCATGGTATAGGTATGTGTATGAGATACAAATATGAAGACTTTAAAAGGTTCAAAGAATTCAAATGTAAAGTAGAAAAGTAAATCAGAAAAACTCTAAAGTTACTTCGATCAGATCGAGAACACAATACCAAATAAAAAATTTGTCGGTTATCTAAAGAGAATGGTATAGTTTCATGATGAAATTCTCCTTGTATACCTCAGCTCAATGAGATATCTGTGAGGAGCAATGACGTTGTATGAGATATGATTCGGTCTATTATGAACATCACTAATTTAACTATTATTTTTTTAAGAATAAAATTTAATTTTTAAAATTTAAATTAGATTCCTTCTAAAGTTGATTTCACCATACCATATGAGATATGATATGATGGACAGGTTAGAGGATAGGTCTATAAGAGCTCATTTATGAGATATCCCAAAAGGGTTTGGGATGTCATTTTTTCTTCTCAGTGGTTCACAATGTGATTGTGAGCAATCATACTATTTTCTTAGAAACAGTGGGGGGATGAACTCAAAGAGAGAGTCTCTAAAGAACAACGAGTCACAAGATCTGTACAACCTATTTAAGATGATTCAGTATATGTAGTACCTCCTCCACCTCATAGATTTAGTAGGACCTCTCATCCTTTAGAAAGGTACATGATATTCTCACAAAGGATTTAGAAAAAGTATTTCTCGAGAGAGATTGGAAACATAGAGATGATCTTAAAACCTACAACAAGGTGATGTTGTACATCGATCCTAAGAAATAGATGTGTAGATTGCCCTACTAAATGGATATCTTTGAAAAGTATCTATTTACAGTGGCCTATGGATTTCACTTCCAGTGATAGAGATCACACTGCAAAAATTCATTTATAGATTTAACCTAAAATTTTGGAGTTAGAATAGTTATTTTAATGATGTGATTAAATTGTTTGATTTCATCAAAAATAAGGAGGAATTATGTAGTTACATGAAGGTCAGTGGGAGGGTCCCATGCTGACATCGATTATGATATGGTTGTATATAAAATTTTTTTATCGAAAACCTAAGTCAAATGTCCTGTATTCTGAAATAAAAGATCTATAGAGATAGATCCTAAAAGGATATTTGGTGTTTACAGACAAGAACATAGAAGAGGTGCTGAAAGGGTTCAGTATTGAAACCTCCAAAAGGGATCCATTATCCTTTTGGGCATTGGTGTATGCTATACTATGTACTCGACTTGGTATATTTTGCTGTGAGAGTCACGAGTAGATATTAGTCGAATCCAGGCTGGAAGCATTGGATTGCTGTAAAAAATATATCTAAGTACTTGAGAAGCACTAAGGGATTATTCATCATCTTTGAAGAAGGATTAGAGCTAAGAGTGGGAGGATACACTTATGCTGATAGTAGAATATCTACATCAGTATGTATTCTTAAATTATGTTGGTTCGGTATGTTGGAAGAGTTTCAGACAATCGATCAATGGAAGCTGAATATACTATAGATGTGCAGGATGCATTCTAGTTCTTATGATAGTTGCAGAACTGGATGTCATACCATTAGATGCTATGATATTGTACTGCAAAGATAATAATCCATAGCCCTCGCTAAGGAGCCAAGGTCTCACCAGAAGTCCATGCACATAGAGCAAGGATATACGTGATTACCTTGAGTAAAATACATAAAGGTGCAGAGAGTAAACTCTACATAGGATATGATGGGCCTGAGTCACTTAGCCAGCTAAACACTGAAGCCTATCTTCAGAAGATGGGGCTTAGATATATGGCAGATTGACTTTAGTGCAAGTGGAAGTTTGTTAGATGTGTGCCTTAGAAGCTAATTTTGGGTGCACATACCTTTATCTAAAGGATACTTTGTACTTGATGGGTAGTCTTGATAATCAATCATATCATAAGTGTCCATGATTTATTCTAAAAATTAATAAAGATAATTTTGTATATTCTCAAGATGTTAAAAATTTGAGACATACATCATTAGTGGTTAATTTCTAAATGCTCCCGATCGAAGGATCATCATGAGAATAGTGATCAATCCATTCGAGATCGATGCACGGATCACCTCCCTTTCAGATAGATAAGTCTCGAGTTTGTGGTGTGGAGACACTTGAGTGAGAGTCCAGATGGTTGTTAGAGTATAACTTACACTGAGCATGATCAACATGAAAAATCACATAGATGTCTACTCACTCGTCAGTGATTTTCTCAATGCTGCAGTAGTGTGATTGGTCCTTTGACCTATGGTGCATTGGCTATTCACAGTGAGGTTACTTAGTTTGACTGCACATTCTCTTGATCCCTAGCCATTCGGATCTTTGCTGTATATATTGGCTATTGTAGATTCAGATTCGCTGTTTGGAGTAGGATGCACCTAGATGGAATCTATTGATCTTGATACAAAAGAAGTAGTCCTATGTAATTCGCAAGACTGAGTTCAGAAAGTCTCTGACCAGAGTTAGAGTGAATACTAAAAAGAGTTTCTATGAGATTCACAAATGAACTCGAGTTGAGCCAATCTGCTATATGACTGACGATGAAATTTGATGAATTTTTAATGACCTCCATCTAGTCAGGACACGATAGAGGGATTGTATCATACAATAACTGCACCTAAGGGTTCATCTTTTTTATTCTGCTGGATTGACACTACATGCTGCTAGGTATCACTGGTTGATCGTGAGAACTCACTAAGATCATTTTTGGATCAATAATTTTTGTTAAGGTAAGTCAGAATCATTCCAGTCCATCGAAAAGAGTTTCAATGATACAGTGATGGAGATCATGGTATATCTCACTACCAGACAGAATAGAATCTAAGGGGTCACACATAAAAGGAGTATAACTTGATCAAAGATTTGGATCATATTCGAATTATCAATCAGATTGATAGTTTGAATTTTAGAAACTATCAATTTGTAAGTGTTACAATTTTGGTGGCCGCTAATTGTTAGCGCAGGGACTTAATTGCAAGTATTGTAATTTATTTTTTGGGCTGATTAAATTATAGATCAAGTCTTAATTAATTTAAATCAGATTTAATTTAATTAGGCTTGATTTAATTTAAGACTAATTGAGTTCACTTATTCAAATCAGATTTGGATTTCAAGCTTGATTGGATCAAGCTTGACCATCTTTCAAATTCAATTCGATTCGGACTCGATTTGAACCTGATTGAGATCCAATTTGAACTAGATGAACTATGACTCACAGAGCCCAGAGACTCCCTCTCCAAATCTCATGTAGAAAAGGAGAGGGTGTGCAAGGAGATGCACCCCCTTTTGGTTTTTGCGCGCATGAAAGGAAGGGGTGCCAATAGGTGGTGCCCCACTCCATCTGGGATTCTCTCTCTTTCTGATTTAATTTTTATTTGAATTTGATTCAAAATAAGATCAAATTTTATTTGATTGAGATATGGAACAAAAAGGAAATCAAATATTTTTGTGTGACAAAAATTTTGAGAAGAGGTTGTCATGCGTGACAAATAAGTTGGGCGGTTTCTTTTCTTGTGACATTCCATCTTCACGCCTTATCATCTCCTCTATTGATTTGATAAATCAGATCTTATCTAATTAGATAAGGTGGAATGATTTTTTGTGCAACAAAAAAGAGTGGACGTGAGGAGGTTTAGCGTGAGAGATGTGGGACGGCTTCTTTAAGGCACCCAACTTATTTTCTAACGCCATCCTCCTTCTTCCTTTCTTTATCACCATGCCTATGACCTGATGAGATAAGATCTAAGAGAGAAAAATAGAGAGAGAGAAAGAGGAGAAGAAGAGTCTTCTTTCTCTTCTTGATGGTCTGGTTCAAATCTTGTTAGATCTGTGCGAAGGAGTTCGCGCAGCATTCATCTTCTTCAGGATCTAGAAGAAGAGATTCAGATCCTAGATTGAAGAGCGAGATCTACAAAGTGCTAGTACATCGATGATCTCGGTGCTCTGATCAGATATCTTTGTGTGGATACCAATAGAAATCGGACGTGTGTGCGGCTTCAATCGAAAGCTCAGACATCCACGGGATCCGAAGGTATGGAGATCAGATCTTTAATTTTTTTTATTGATAATTATTTTTCTTTTTTAGATTTTAGATCAAGGTCACATATTCATATCAAGATCCTAAGCATGATTTTCAAATCTGATTTGGTATATGTATTAATTTAAAAATATTTTAATTTATTTACTTCTACTGCACAAAGTATTTATAAATTTTTGAACTACACATACAAAATCCCACCCTGTCTTCTAACAAAGATGATCAAAAAATTTATTGAATAAGTATTCTCCTCTTTGATCAAACTAAAAAATTTTGATATTTTTTTTAATTTATTTTTCGATCATACTTTGATACTCTTTGAACTTATCAAATGCTTCAGATTTATGTTTCATAAGATACACATATCCGAACCTTGATAGATCATCCGTAAAGGTAATAAAATAGGAACATCCTCCTCTGATCTGAGTTGTCATCGGCACATATATCTGAATATACTAGGGCTAACAACTCTTTTGCCCTCTCTCCATGTTTAGAGATTGGAGCCTTGATCATCTTATCCATGAGACAAGATTCATAAGTTCCTAATGATTCATAATCATATGGGTTAAAAAATTTTTCTTTGTATAACTTATTTATCCTTGATTCACTAATATAACCAAGACGGCAATGCTAGAGATATGTGATATTCACATCTTCTTTTTTTTTTAATATTTTTATTAATATAAAAAATATTTTTATTAAGTGCTAAAATTAAAAGATTATTATCAATATAACTACTGCCATAATATTTATTAAAAAATAAAATAGAGCATCCATTATCCATAAACTTTATTTCATAATCTTATTTTAATAACAAAGATATAGAAATAATATTTTTAATGACCTTAGGTATATAATAACAGTCTTTTCATTTCAAAATCTTATCCGAAGGTAAATTAAGTATATAGGTTCCTGCAGTCTCTATGCTAATGGACTCTCCACATATGTCATAAAGCTCAAGATCACTTCCTTTCAAACATCTGATATTCTGTAGTCACTGTAATAAATTGCATATATGCGATCCATAGATGGTATCCAAATTCAAGTATCGGAGTCTGATGCACTCAATGAAAATAGGTCTGTATCATATACACATCTTTCGATTCAATACTTGCACCCTGCTTCAAGCTTGCAAGATAATCCTAACTTGCCACAACAGATAATATTCATGAGGATATCTATTGCCTTCTTATCACTGATCGAACCAGAGTTAAAAATATTTAGAACATCGGAGATCTTCCCCTGTGCGAATCTAATTCTCATGTTCCTCAACCAGTCTGCATTGTTTAAATCGATCAACATATTTTTATTCATTATTTATGCAGTGAAAATGAAGAAGCTATAATGCAGAATTAAATCTTTATAAATTAAAAATAATAATATAAGCAAACCACTCATGATGACTTGTATAACTAAATGAAGTCTTTTATTCTAGTTATTACTCTCACTATTTTATCATATACCATAGCCCTCTTTATGATAGACGAGAAAATCCTAAACTGATTTTTTAATGGGGTTGAGATCCTTATTTCTCAAAGAAGCTTTGTGGACAGCATAATAAATTTTGATGAGTTCAAAGATAGAAAAATCTATCCAATTGTATTTCATGCAACTCTCAACTTTATTTTACCTCTAATACACTCAGAGCCTTGTGGATAGCACAACAAACTATAGTGTTTAGTTAAGTTAGACTCTTCATTTTTATGTAGTCATATCTGAATAATATTATCTTTGTAGATAACATAACAAAGCAACATATCTAAAATATACCATAAGTATCTAGTGTGCATCAAGAGATTAAAATATACCATAAGTATCTAGTGTGCATCAAGAGATCTCCACATCAATCTCCATAGTAAGTCTTGTAGATAGCACAACAAACCTACTACAGTTCTTGACATAGAATCATCTTAGCATGAAGGAAGGCATATGTAATGTTTAAAATATTGAGCAATCTTTATTCAAGATTTGAACTAATCCAATTGATCAAAAAAGTATTAAGATTGATGGAGATCCTCCTATTGCTTTTCTTAGACACCAATAAATTAGCTAGATCAGTGAACGAAACTAATTAAAGAATCATCGCACTTGAAACACTTCTTAGACACCAATTGATTAATTGATTCAAGAAATTGATCAGCTACTAGTTCACAACACTAAAACTTAATATGATTTTTAGAAGAACTTTAATGGTTTCATGCACATCTTAATTTAAACCAATCATTATAATGCACTATTATAGTTGTATCATAATAATCATAACAACTAATCATTAATTCAATGCATCTAATCATATCTCATGATCATAATCATAATATCATATAACTAAATATATCTTTAAGATATATTAACATGATCAAAATCATAATATCATGCATCTAAATATATCTCTAAGATATCTTAGGGTTTGGATGTTCAGTTGGGTTCAACCATTGACCTGACTAGAACCAAACTGAAAATCCTAGCTTGATCACAATCAAGATAATATTTCAAACTTTGATTGTATAAATCAAAATATGCTCTGATACCACTGTTGAATTTCGGTGGCATAGCGGAAGGGCTAGGTGTTTAAAATTTTTTATTCAAAATATTTGACACATCAAAACCCTAAGTCTCAAGAATCCTTGACTATAGCAATCAAAGCATAATTAAAATAAACTTAGATGAGAAGAATACCTATAGCACTAATCCTAATTTTTATAAGACATCTAAGTATCCACCCTCTAATGGTGATTCATATAAAAATCGGACCAACGATAGCGCTCCTCCTACACTTTGATTCCAGAGTTCTAGTCCCTAAAACTTGACTAGCTATCAGTCACACAGACTCTCCTTCAAACCTGAGTCTGGATCTCTCAAAATCTCTCACTAAATCTAACCACCTTCTTTTGGACCTCTTAAACCTTTAGAGCTATTAGGAATAGGCTTGTCTTAAAAAAACAAGCCTTCTAAACCTTAGAGTTGTAAGAGAGGGAGAGAGGGAAAGGATAAGCTTGCAAGAATTGAATCCTTCAATCTACAGCCTCCTACTTATAGATCCAAAGGGTGTGCCAAATGAGAAGACACACCTCAATTCAGAAAGCCATATCATACTTCCGTATCAGTTGTCTGAGAGTCTTCAAGTAGAAGGACTTCTCAAAACATGATATGTCGATTAATCCATCTCATGCATGCGCATGCAGAAAAAGATGCAATTGGCATCTCTTCTTATTTCAGATCCACATGAAATCTGCCACATATAATCTAAATTCTAAAAGGAAGCAAATCTATAAGGGACACCTCCTTTTGGATAGGAACTCAAATGGCAGAAGGACTCTCAACGCGAAGAATCGCATGAGTCCTCGTCTGTCTCGCACACGCGCATGCCCAGTAAAGGGCATCATATGCACCGTTTCATTCATCTGATCATTTTTCATATTTATCTCAAAGAATCAGCATTTAAATTTGATCTTAACATGAAAATATATTAGATAAATGTGATGCCTAAGACTCCTTAAAGCAAAAGGAGTCTTCATATGACCAAAAGCAGCTCATGCACATGGCTTGGTTCCAGGAGAGTTTTCACATCCATTTAAAAGGGTTTTTTATGGCATGGAAGAGAGGTTAAGATCAGATCCCATTGCCTTACAAGTCAAAGACCCAAAGTAGAAGGACTCCTGGTCCTTCTGCATGCCAAAAGGAATGAGCACGTGCGCTCTTCTCAATTTTGTGCCAAGAGTCCTTCACAAAATGGACTCTTGGTTGTTGGCATGGAAAAGGTTTTAGGCATCCCTCTTTGGGCTACCTCCAGATGGCTAGACCTAATCCAAATACTCATCAAATTGGGTTAGCAAATTAGCAAGAATTGAGACCAAATTGATCTCCCAAGGAACCAGGATTTCCACATGTGCTAGCATGCTTACCGGAGACCCTGATTGGATCCAAAACTCCAATCAACCTTATCAAAAGAGTCTTTGGCTAATTTTTTTATATGTGTGATCTATTGAATTTCATATGTAGCTAGCAGTAAGTCTGGATGTAAGTTGATCTAATTTGATTAGACTCCTTCTAATCGATTAAGATCCAAAATGAGCTAACCTGAGTTCAGCAATTAAAATCCTTTCTAATTAGTAATCGAATTAAACTTTTTGATTCGATCAAACCTACAAGTCAAGATTGATATCTAGCAATATATCATAACTATCCAAAAAATATAAAATTTGATGAAAATACTAAATATATTCTTTAGTGACAAGTTACCGTATAATTCAATCCTTCGATCATCTCTGCATCCCGAATATATTCATAAGTATGGAATCATGTCAAACTCAAAATACATATTCATTGTGATTCTCCATCAACCAATGATGACTTCAATAATGAAGCATTAGAAATTTCTTCTAATCTTCATCCTGTTTTTGGCCAAAAAAAATTTTCTGAGTCATCTAGGGATGAGAATGTATAGGACGCAATCTCCTCTTAATAGGAGTGATTGATTCTTTATTGACCGACTCACAACCTTCATACATACTCTACCACAGAACATCCCATATATATCTTAATGCCATACCTAGATATAAACCAAAATATAGGATCATGTGCATAAGATTCTATGGTAATCTCAGGTCTAAGGATCACTTGCACAACTCTCACTTAAAGAACTAGTTTTTGACATATAAGTAAGGCTTTCAAAAGATGTTCTACGGGTGAGTCAATTCAGTGAACTTATTTTCTAATGAGCACCCACATCCTTGTATTAGTGTCCCCATATAAGTTGCTTGTGAGATCAGCCACCCTCTCCATCGAGCATACATAGGATGTGTCAGTCTTTTTGAAATATTGATCTCCAACTCAATGCTCTCACAATCAGAAATATTTAAGATTAAAATTTTGAAGTTTTAGGTTTCACAGGCATGACCCATTCATATCTTCTAAAACTATTATCCTAATCTTTGAGGTTCATCATAATCTTAAACATAGTAAGATGCAGCTAAAATGATGAATCAAATGCCTTATTTTATTATCAAATAAAAAATATCATTATATGAATTGGAAGTTTACAAAGAAAAGTCCCATTGCATCATACATGCGATTGGCTTGTAGGACACTCTTCTTTTAGATATATCAGAGACATTTTAGAATAATTTGAAATGGCAGAGGCAAAGGCAGTTCAATCACCAGTGGCATCTTCCACTCGGTTAAAATTGCATGATAGCTCTGGATCATGCGATGCCACTTCATACAAAAGATTTATTGGTGCCTTGCAATATTTATCTCTTACCAGGCCAGACATAGCTTTTTCAGTCAATAAGCTATCTCAGTTTATGCATGCCCCCTCAGAAAATCATTGGATCTCATTGAAAAAGTACTTTGTTACCTCAAAGGGACATTATTTCATGGATTTTTTCTTAAGAAGTTTGCCTCACTTCATCTTCATGCTTATAATGATGCTGACTAGGTTGGAGATAAAAAAGATTTCACATCAACATCAACATACATAGTTTATCTAGGAAACAATCCAATATCCTGAAAATCAATCAAGCAGAAAATCGTAGCTACGTCCCCCACTGAAGCTGAATACAGAGCCATTGCAGGTGCAGGTGCAGCTGCAGCTGCAGAACTCATGTGGATTTCAAATTTACTCTCTGAACTACATGTCTCAAGTATATCTATACCAATAATATTCTCAGATAACATAGGAGCTACATATCTTAGTGCACATCCAGTCTCTCTCGCGCATGAAACACTTAGCCCTTGACTATCACTTTGTCAGGGAATGGGTTAACAATGGTCAGCTTAAAGTCTCCTATGTTCCAGATGCAAATCAACTAGCTAAAGCTCTCAATAAACCACTATCCAAACAATGATTTCTCCTTCTAAGAAACAAGATTGGTGTGTCTTGCGGCTCCACCATCTTGGGGGGGCATATAGGATAACAATCAGTTAGGATTAGGATAGGATTAGATTATCGCTTATTTAAATTCAAATCCTAATAAGGATGATCTTGTATACATCAACTAACTTAATCTGTAAATTCTATACACTGTAACTTATTCATTGGAATACAATGTTGAAATTCCTTTAATCATATTCTCTCTTCAATGCTTACCTATCTGATAAAGCGCAGAGGTGAAAAGCTTTCTTTCTTTCATGCTCGTATGATCTTCAATGGATTTGGATTTGCTAGTGAGCTCATGTATCCACTGGGTGTTAGGAAATATGTGCATGATCATGGCCGTCAAAATGCTAATCTTGCACCCCTTCGTCAAGTTGTGCGGTCTCTCGTAGGGAGGAGGCAATTGATCCACTAGGTAGCCCAACTTAGGCCACCATTCTTCCTTCATGTTAGGCTACCATGGTGGTGGAACACCCTTCTCTATTGGAAATTTTCACTGCAAAGGGTCGCAATGCTGCACGAGAGCAGAAATAACTGATCCTAATTTAGCATCAATTAGCTGCTCCAATGCTCTCGGGATGGAAACACCGGAGCTGCTATTGCTGCTCGATAGAAGGATGGAGTTCCTCTTTTAATACTTTCCAATAGCTCTACGGGCATTCTCCTGGAACTTCACCTTTTCCTTCCACCATTCTTCAAGGTTTTTAGATGAAGCAACTAGTGAATTCCCATGTTTTGTTATTATGCCACAAGTATAGCCTTGAGCAACGTCTTCGTTCACAAGTTTCACCATGGAAAAAAATCTTAGTGTGTAGTCTTCTTGCCTTCCTCTATGCTAGTTCTTCCAACTGGCACTACCTTTTTGGATTCCTTTTCCATCTCATTTTTTCCTTTAGGATCTGTAGCAAAGCTTTGTCACTCCGGATCCTCTCTTCAAGCATCTTCATTTTCGTTTAGTCATTGATCTCGCCACCATCAAGCAAGGCATCAGGGGAACTGGCTGAAGTGGAGCGCATTGTGTACCTTCCCATTATTTGCTTATCAGATATCTTATAGAAACTATGTATCATGAGAGGCAAATAAAAGGTAATTTGAATATCTCCTGCATTACATAGGTTTACAAAATCAAGTTGTAATATTGAAACTGGAATGGAACGAAGTTTCCTAAATTTTCATTTGATGTGCATAGTAAAGAGGATTTTTCTTTCATGATTTAAATCAGCAAGAAGCATAATTTTCTTCTTGAATTTTTTTTAAAAAAAAGAAAATTATAGTAAATGGAAACAAAAAGAAAAGAGACAATGGTTTCGGCAAATAAGTAAAGGAAGAGATTTGTTACCAAAAGAAAGGAAGAGATTTACTATGTGCTTACATGCATTGAAATGAATAGAAATAAAGCAATAATCTGGATAAGCTTCAAAGCTATAAATGCAACATCACGAGGGAAATGGAATATAAACGCTCGATCAAAGAATTGTGGTTGATTTATTTTCTATTATAGAATATCAAGGCAAATCTATCTCTTCGTTTATGCCTATTATTAAGCAAAGTAAAAAATTGCATTATAATCCAAATTTATAATGTATACAAAATGATGTAGAAGGATTAGCAAAAGTGTGGACACACCCACACGTGCATGTTTTTGTTTTTTTCTATTTTGTGTCAAGGGTAAACATATCAAGCTTATTATTTTGACATATTATAAATTACATAAAGAAAAATATTTATCCAAAAATGCTTCTGCTTAACTAGAAATGGGCAAAGGGCCATGCTTGGCACGACACAATGCAGGCCAATTGGGCCGAAGGTTTAATAGGCTATGCCAGACATGATCCATTTAAACAAAACCCTTGGCCTCGCACAGTCCTAGGCCTAATGGCGGCCGGCCATGCCCCCATTAGAGCCACATGCCTGATGGGCCTAACGGACCTATTTTTTTTTAAAAAAATTTAAAATAAAAAAATAAAAAAATATTAAGCAATAAAAATATATGAGAGATAGCTATTGCTGATGAAGTGAACAAGTTGATTTGTGCTGGCTTTATCAAGGAAGTAATGTACCCAGATTGACTTACAAATATGGTCCTCATAAAGAAGGCAAAAAGAAAGTGATAGATCTGCATAGACTTCATTGACCCCAACAAAACTTGTCCGAAGGATAGCTATCCCCATCTTGGATCGATCAGCTGGTGGATGCCACGTCAGGTTATAAGCTCTTCACTTTCATGGATGCCTTCTCTGGCTATAACCAAATCTGAATGGCACTTGAAAATCAAGAGAAGACTACCTTTATTACTGACTGAGGTCTTTTCTGTTATAGGATCATGTCCTTTGGTCTAAAAAATGCAAGTGCCACTACCAATGGTTGGTAAATAAAATTTTTGAGCAGATCAAGTGAAATATGGAGGTATATATGGATGACATGCTAGACAAGAGCCACGCATTGGGGGACCACATCACTAACCTTAGAAAAACCTTTAACATCCTTCGCAAATATCGAATGATATTGAATCTAATGAAATGTGCCTTTAGAGTCACCTTTGAGAAGTTCCATCGTTTCATGGTCTCACATAGAGGCATTGAGGCCAACACTAAAAAAATCAAGACTATACAGAAAATGAATCCTCCAAGGTCCATAAAAGATGTCCGGTGCTTGATTGGGAAGGCAATCACTCTCAATTGATTTGTCTCTAAATTGGCAGAGTGCTGCCTCTCTTTCTTCAAAATCCTAAAGCAACCAATGGAGTTCAGGTGGTTAGAAAAGTGCCAACAGGTATTTGAGGAATTAAAAGGTTATATCAGTTCATCACCACTCCTCACCAAATCAGAACTAGATGAGGAACAATACCTCTATCTGGCGGTCTATCCAATAGCAATAAGCACGATGCTCATACATAAAGAAGGGAAAGCCCAGAGGCCAATCTACTATATCAGTAAAATCCTTCACAATGCGGGGACCATGTATACAAGATTTGAGAAGTTGATCTATGCCCTTATTATCTCAGTCTGAAAGTTCGGACCCTACTTTCAAGTGCACACCATAGTGCTTCTGATTGATCAGCTTCTCAAGTCAGTCCTGCATCAACCAAACACAATGGATGAGCTAGCAATGTAGCCAATTAAGCTCACTGAGTTTGACATGAAGTTCCAACCCACCCCTCTATCAAGGCATAGGTGTTAGCTGATTTTGTCTTAGAATGTACAATTTCAGAAGAAAGCACCAAGGAGAATGAACCGACAAAAGAGAATCCACCAGAAGATGAACCTAAAAAATTATGGGTCATGTATGTAGATGGGTCATAAAATTCCATCGAGTTTGGAGCAGGTCTGATACTCACCAGACTAGAGAGAACAGTCACAGAATATGCTTTGTACTTCAAGTTTCCAACCACCAACAATAAGACCGAGTATGAAACTTTTATCGCTAGGCTAAAAATTACTAAAAATCTTGAAATACAAGAGCTGAAGATCTATAGTGATTCTTAGCTGGTGGTCGGACAAGTCAGAAGGGATTATGAAGTTTGGGAGGAAAGCATGAAAAGGTACTTGTAGAAGATAAAGGATCTAATCTCCACATTTGCTAGCTTTGATATTACGTCGATGCCATGCATAGGTCTTCGGCTTTAAGTTGAGTATAATACCGATCAACGGATATTCAGACATCAGTTTAAACCCCGACGATTGGATCAAATGGGACTAATTCCCCAAAGATATCTTGGCTCTAGCTGAATCTTCAAATTTAAGTTTGGCTAAATACCAATAATGAGGAAATATCCCGACCCAAATTAGGACCTCCACAAGCTAATCCCTTAGAGGCTTTCTAAAGACTCATTTCTAGGTCAGACATCAAATGATGCAATTGACTTAGCAAAATTTGCTGCCAAATGTTTGATTCAGATTTGATCTCAAAAATCTACCTCGGCTAAAATATAACTTTGGCTTCAAACTCCCACTAAGAGCATTGATCTCAGATAGATTGATCTCCAAAAGATTAAGCCTCAGAAATGTACTGACAATACATAATGTGATCGATATTGGATGAGGCTTATGACTTGACAAAATTTATGCCTCGAAACAACTTCAAATCAACTTTGGAAAACCAACCTTGGTAGACAAATGACTTCGACATCAGATTCCCTCTGAGGATTTTCATTCCAACATCATTCAGAAAGTTATCAAGTCAAACATAAACATTCAAGACATCAAAATTTGAAAGGGTAAATTTCATTTCATTCCTTAAAAAATTTTGTTACAAAAGTCAAGGGCAACCAAAAAAGTATATGTATTTTTAAATGTCCTCGGGCAGGACCTCGATGCTGTGCTTAGCCATGACTTTAGCTTCAGTGGTCAGCTTAGCAATGGAAGGCTCAACAGTGCTCAACTCAAGAGCAGACTTAATTGCAGGCCAGTCGAAGCCTTGGTGGCTGGGATGGGCTGAACAGTCTAATCCTCCAACTCGATCTCATTCCCAAAAGCTTTAGGTAAAGCCGACCGATGTCGACTTCTAAAAATAGCTAGTGTTGGAGTTTCATAGTTTCATGTATGTAAAATTTATCAAAATAAGTACGTAGTGAAATTTAAAAATTTTCAGATTAAATCTAATTTAATCTAAGCATGCATAAGATCAAATCTTCAAACCATAAATAGGATCATCATATGTGAGATAAGATTTAGATACAGAAATCAAATAGAAAAAAATAAATAAAAAATATACCTTGACATGAGTCAATCTTCACCATGAATTGATGATCTGGATGTCTTCCGAAGGTCTCTTGTAGCCGCACAAGCGTTCGACTTCTATGGGTATTCATATGAGACTCTGATCTGATCAAAAAATTTTTAATCTCACTGGGGTGCTAGCTCCCTTGCAGAGATCGCATCTTGATGGTTGAAAATCTTCTTTTCTCTCAAGATAATCTTAGAGAAGAAGAAAAAGTAGGAGGATGTTGATCTTTACGCTAGAGATCATGAGAAGAACCCTTTCTTCTCTTTTCTTCTTAAAATTCATGTACTAAATCTGTACAATAGAGATGTAAGAATTTTATCTAACTTTTGGATAAAGGGAAGAGGAGAAACCAATATCCAAATTAGGACAAAAGAGAGGGAGAGATGGTCCTAACAACCAACCCTTGGTTGTGTAAGAAAAAAAGAATTAAATCAAACATACCTTACGCCTTCATCCATCACACTGTCCCTCTCTCTCCCTTGATTTTTTCTCACGCACAACCCCTAGTTTTGGTGTTCTCAACCTGATTCTTATCTCAGCCCCCTAACATCCCTTGCAACTCACGTTTAAATATGCTAAAGAAAAGTTAGAGATTGGATAGGAAACAAGAGTCCAAAACACCTAGGACTCTAGGATTTTTGATGCTGCCAACCCTCCATATTTTTTGCCCAGATTTTATGCAGTAATATGGAAGATTAAGAAAGGTTATTACACACACAAGATGAGAAGAGGGGGAATGGAAAAATTAACATGTAATCTTGTTCAATGTAGGGCTAGGTTGGCGCATGGAAAGGAAGGTGTTTTATTCTCATGGAACTCTTAGATTAGATGGCTATTTTAAATTAATTTAAACTCCAATCAATCCTAATCATATTAGAATCAGATTAGATCCAAATAAATAAAAAATTAAATTTGATTCGGAGCCTAAACTATTTAGATTAGATGTCACCTAATTGGAGGAGTCCTAGTCCTTTTGGACTCTCTCTTGGTGCTTGAGTCAAACTCAATTTAATCCTAATCCAATTAGGATTTGGTGCACCCATGGAAATAAAAATTTTTAGTTCAAATAGAAACTTATACATCCTAGTCTAATTAGAAATTGAGTTAAACCCAAATCTTAATTCAAATAAAAATTATTCTCCCATGCAATTTAGGTTATCTTATAATCCAATCAGATTTGATCAAATCAAACTCATATCAAGTTAAATTAAATCTAATTTAATTAGACTTGATGCAAGCCCCACAGCTCAATCAAATTGAGCCACTTAGCAATCCAATTACTAATTAATCCTTTTTTAACTCACTAACTCTTTAGCGAGTTAGATAATGTAACTTTTGCATTGGATCAATCATCAATCAAATTGATAATCAAATCCTATCACGATTCATAATCATAATTCAACCATCTGATTAGTCAAAAACTTCTTTTATCTATGACTCCATAGATTCTATTCTATCTGATAGTGAGATATATTATAATATGTATCACAATATTATTGAAACTCTTTTTAATAGATTGGAACCATTCCGACTCTACCTACCAAGGATCATCGATCATCAAGATGATGCTCATGGGTCTCACAATCCATCAGTGACACCTAGCAGTATGTAATAGTAATTCAATAGAATAAAAGTGATGAACCTCTAGGTGCAGTTATGGATGATACAGTCCCTCTATCGTGAGTCCCGACCAGATGGCAAGTCATGGATGAATCATCAAACCTCATCATCGGTCATATGATAGATTCAATCAGTTCGAGTCCATATGTGATTCTATAAAATTTTTTTTCATTAATTACACTGCTCTGGCCATAGACTTAAGGACTCAACCTCTTAAGTCCCATAGGACTACTCTCTTCTGCTAGGATCAATAGATCTCATCTTGATGCATACCCTACTCCTATAGGGGACCAACTGTCGCTAACATCCACTACAAAGGCTCATTGAGACTCATGTTGATATGTCAGTCAAACTTCAGCAGCCTCACTACGAGCAGTAGTGCCATCTCAGGTCAAAAGACCAGCCATACAACTGTAGTATCGAGAAAGTTACTAACAAGTGAGCAGACATCCATATGACTTCTCATGTTGGTCACGCTCAGTGCTAGTTATTCTCTAACAACCACCTGCACTCTCGCTCCAATGTCACTACATCACAGATTCGAGATCCATCTGTCCAAAGGAAGTGATCCGTGCATTGGTCTATTCAGATCAATCATCATCCCCATGATGATCCTCTGATCAAAAGCAATTTAGAAATTAACCATCAATGATACATGTCTCAAATTTTCAACTCTTTGAGAATATATATTATCATCTTATTAATCCCTTTGATGATTCATGGACACATAAAATATGAATGGTAATATAAATATTCATAAAGTATAAAATCATATTCTAAAGATATGATATGCATCAGCCAAGATTGGCTTCTAGGGCATACATCCAAGAATCTCCCAATTGCATTAAAGTCAATCTGTCATATACCAAGCCCCATCTTCATAAGACAGGCTTTAGTCTTAGGCTGGCTAAGTGACTTACCAGTGGGTCATCTACATCTCATGTAGAGTTTGCTCTCTGCACCTCTATGTATTTCTACTTGAGGTAGTCGCATGTTCTGCTGCTCTATATGTTTGGATATATTGTGAAACCTAGACTCCTTAGCAAAGGCTATGGTGTCATTATCTTTGTAGTAAAGTGTCATGGTATCTGATGGTATGACAACCAGTTCTGCAACTAGCATTAGAACCAGAATACATCCTACACATCTACAGTGTACTCAATTTCCATCGATCGATTATTTGGAATCCTTTCAAGATATCGACACAGAAATACACCCTATAATATAGATATTCTACCATCAATATCAGACATAAAATCTGAATTGGTGTATCCTTCCACTCTTAACTTTGACCCTTCTCCAAATTAAGAACAAATCTTTAGTTTTTTGTAAGAGCTTAAGGATGTTTTTCATAGTAATCCAGCACTCTCAGCCTGGATACAACTGATATCTACTCGTGACATTCATAGTATTAACTATATCAGTTAAAATATATTACATGGCACATATCTATATTTGATAGGGTAGCAGACCCCTCTTCGAGATTTCTATGCTGAACTCTTTCAACATCTACTCTTTATACTTTATTTGTGAAACCACAAGCATCCAATTGCATCTATCTCTATAGATCTTTAGGATGCTTGCTTTATCTCTTTCATAGAGAATTCTATATACAACCATATATTAACCGATGTCTGTATCGAACACTCCCACTGACCCTTTTAAAAATACATAATTTCTCTTTTTTGATCAAATAATTTGATCATATCATCAAAATGACTGTTCTAACTTCAAGATTATTACAGACTTTGTGATCCTATATCACAAGAAGTAAAATCCATAAGCTATTCTATACAGAAATCTTCAAAAGATATCCAGTTAGAAAAGCTAGTTCACATCCCTTTTTTGGAGTCGATGTCTTACATCATCTCATTGTAGGTTTTGGGATCATCTATATGCTCCCCATCTCCCATGAAAAATGATTTTTTTTATATCTTTTGTTAAGCATATCCAAGTACCTTTCGAGAGAATTGAAGATCCTACTATGTGTATGAGGTGGAGGAGGAATATATGTCTACTGGCTCATCATAAATAAATTCTTTAGGTCCTACGGCTCGTTGCTCTTCAGAGACACTCTCTTCAAGCTTAACTTTTCTCCCACTACTATATCTTGGTTAAATAATTTTTCAAGAAGGTAGCATGTCGAGTCACAATCATATTGTGATCCTATCAGAAAAAAAGTAACATCCCAAACACTTTTAGGATGAGCTTCATGGACCTATCCTCTAACATATCCACCTGCTATCCTAGACACAAGCTGAATATCTTTGGATCTTGAAATAATCAAGATTCAATTCTCACCATGCCATATCTCATACGGTGTGGTAAGAACAGGTTTAAAGAGAACCCAATTCCATAGAAATAAAGCATGTCTCAAAATAAATTAATGAATTTCATTATGTACCAGACAATATCTCATATAGTCCTATGATTCTTCTTTTCTCGTTGAGTTGAGATATACTAAGAGCGGTCCAATATGAAACTATGCTATTTTATGAGATAACTAAAAAAATTTTTTCATCGATATTGCATCCTCGATCTGACGAAGTACCTATAGAAATTTTTTTCGATTTGCTTCTCTACTTTACATCTGAATTATTTGAATCGTTCAAAAATTTTAGATTTATATCTCATATACTTACCCATACTGTGACTGATCATCAGTAAAGGTGACGAAGTAGAGACAACTTCTTTTGTTAGCACATCACATGGGCTACATACATCAAATGTGTACAAAGATAAATATCTCAGTGGTCTTTTTTCTCTTATCTCATAAAAGTAGCTTGGTTATATTTTCTCAAAGAGATGATGTACAAACTAGATATGACTCAAATATCAATGAATCCAAAGCCCATATTTTTTCAGTTTGTTAATCATTTCTTCTCCAATATGACCTAGCCTAAGGTTCCACATATACTTTAAAATTCATCTCAATTCTAAGTCTCTCAGATCCAATTACATTCACTACTTGTTCAATTAAGTTCACAGATACATCACCATGCAAATAATAGAGACTGTCTTTAAGAACTAAATTCAAATAATGATCGCTAAGGATAGATACTGATAGCCATAGCAGCAACTCTTGCCCTATTGCCAATTCAAGGGTTACTTCCTCAACCCTCTACTTTCCCATCAACTCTATATAAAATTACTAGAGTCTACAGCTCAACTGAGAGAAGAAAAAATCATAAAGATTGTATTGAGCAATTTTGACATGCCTACTCTAGGCGTGTCATTATTTCTTTAAGCTCTCTAGGTATATACCTCTGAACTCTTTCAAGATTCTTTTGTTACCAACATTTTGATCAATTTAGATAAGGTACCATGATGGTCATTTATATGGTAGTTTACCATAAACTATCCATATAAACTAATCAGAGATCGCAGGATCAAATCCATAAGCAATTCTTTGTACATGATCATGTCAAGCCTTTTAAGCTCCTTAATATCCTTGATCATTATCAAATAACGATCATAGACTGATTGTCCATCATGCATTAGATGCACTATGTGACTCTGATTATCTCACAATATTTGTAGATAAATCAATGTGTCATTGGCAGTGAACATGTACTCTGCATATGTTGGAGTTCATCTAATATGGACTTCAACATATAGCACCTATCTTTATTGATATTGTCTATCCACTTATCAAGTATAGCTCATTGACTATAGGTTGGATAGGTTGTTAACATCAGAATAACCTGATAGAGAACATTACTTAATTTTTAAAAATTAAAAATAAATTTTAGATTAGTGAGCCAGTCTATGTAATCAATTTTGGTTAATTGATTGATATCTAAGATTTAAGATAGAGGGTTGGAAGCTGACACAATAAATAATAGAGAGCAAAGATTCTAATTAGATATTTATACTTATTTTATAATTTACTCTAGAGACTTTTAAAGGCAAAAAGAAACTCTCACTATTTTATCAGATCTTTCACACTCTTCGGGTGGAGAAACAAAAATCCTAATGCGATAACTGAGTTTCTAATGGGTGCTGCAGTCCCACCTGTTGGTGCAAAAATCTGCTTGCGCCGGAGAAGCTGGAGTCAGGGAAGCCGCGGTCGCCACCGGGACATGCAAAGGAAGTCTAAACCGGAGGTGGGGTTGCTCCGGCAAGACCCTCCGACGCTCAAGTCAGTTCTCTGCCTCAACAAGAATGGAGTGCTCGAACGGAGAATTTAGCAGAGTTTTGAGATAAGAAATGAGCTTATAGAATAACGTATCTGGGTCCCCCATTTTATAGGCGGAGGAGGTAGCGGATTGATGGCGATGTTTGTAACCGTCTGGCAGTGGGCTGCCTAGGGTCAGGCGGAGTTTGCTGCGAAGAGTGGTGGAATGGACCCGTGGCTATCACTGGGGCGTGCCACGAGGAGTCTACCGCGTGAAGTCGGGCAGCGTTTGTTGTCGTGATTTGCCAGCGGATGGGAGAATCGTGCGGTATCCGTTGCAGGAGGTCGAGCAGGATTGCGGCCGTTTATCGTGGCCTGTCAGGTAGTAATGGAGCCGCGTGGGATCCGTCGTAGGGAGTGCTGCGATCGTTACTGTGGCCTGTCAGGGAGTGATGGAGCTGCGCGGAATCCATCGCAGGAAGTGTAGCAGAATCGTGGTCGTGATTACGGCCTGGGAGTGCAGACCTGTCGGCTAAAGTTCGGCCGTGGTCGGAGTCTGACCCCACGTAGGGATCCGGGCGGAGTCCTCCTTGCGGTTGGGGTAGTGGGTGGAGCCCGGCTCCCGTGGGAGTCTGAGCGGAGTCTTCCTGCAATCAAAGTTAAAGGCGAAGGTCGGCTCCCATAGGAGTCCAGACAGCTTACCAGCAGTCGAGGTTGATGACGGAGCCCGGCTCCCGTAGGAGTCCAGGCGGAGTCAACTTGAGGTCGGAGTTGTCGGCAGAGTCCGACTCCCATAGGAGTCCGGACGAAGTCTGTCTGCAGCCGCTGGAGTTAGGGACGAAGCCCGGCTCCCGTAGGAGTCCGGGCGGAGTCTTCCTGCAATCAAGGTTAAAAGTCAAGTCCGGCTCCTGTAAGAGTCCGGACGGGGCTTACCAGCAGTTGATGTTGAGGGTGGAGCCCGACTCCCGTAGGAGTCCAGGCGGAGTCAACTTGAGGTCGGAGTTGTCGGTGGAGTCCGGCTCCCGTAGGAGTCCGGACGAAGTCTGTCTGCAGCCGCTGGAGTTGAGGACGAAGCCCGGCTCCCGTAGGAGTCCGAGCGGAGTCTTCCTGCAATCAAAATTAAAAGTCAAGTCCGGCTCCTGTAGGAGTCCGGACGGGGCTTACCAGTAGTTGATGTTGAGGATGGAGCCCGGCTCCCGTAGGAGTCCAGGCGGAGTTGTCATGTAGTCGATTCCACTGAGGACTTCGACTGTGGGTATTTTATACCCAACACCAGTCCCCCTACTTTCGAGTTTGAATTTCAAATGAAGGAAGTACAGAGAGGGAGATGGGCACAGCCGAAACCGTCCCTTCGAATCCTGTGCACTGCCGCCTCCAGATATTTTGGCATTAAATGTGCACGTGCCGGAGTCTTTTCGAATTGGAGCGGTACGAGGGGACGCTTCAAAATTCCCATAGGTACACTGGCCTAGGTACGGTGCAATTATGATCCTGCCAACCGTCAGCCGCTTTTAGCCGTCTCGTCCGTGCGCTGCACTAATATCGCTGTCTGCCGAACCTTTCTTGCCATCTGACTTGCCTGATGTTGACGTCGTTGGGAGGGGACTTTTTCCTTTCATCTGATCTTGTTAGCCAGCCAGATTTCGCCACCATTAACCCTTGCTGCAGAAGTCGTGGATGGAGCCCGACTCTCGTAGGAGTCCAGCTGAAGTCTTCCTTGTAGGCGGAATCCGGCTCCCGTAGGAGTCCGGGTGAAGTCTTCCTTGTGGGCGAAACCCGGCTCCCGTAGGAGTCCTGGTGAAGTCTTCCTTGTAGGCGGAACCCGGCTCCCGTAGGAGTCCGGGTGAAGTCTTCCTTGTAGGCGGAACCCGGCTCCCGTAGGAGTCCGGGTGAAGACTTCCTTGTAGGCGGAACCCGGCTCCCGTAGGAGTCCGGGTGAAGTCTTCCTTGTAGGCGGAACCCAGCTCCCGTAGGAGTCCGGGTGAAGTCTTCCTTGTAGGCGGAACCCGGCTCCCGTAGGAGTCCGGGTGAAGACATCCTTGTAGGCGGAACCCGGCTCCCGTAGGAGTCCGGGTGAAGTCTTCCTCGCGGGCGGAACCCGGCTCCTGTAGGAGTCCGGGTGAAGTCTTTCTTGCGGGCGGAACCCGGCTCCCGTAGGAGTCCGGGTGAAGTCTTCCTTGCGGGCGGAATCCGGCTCCTGTAGGAGTCTGGGTGAAGTCTTTCTTGCGGGCGGAACCCGGCTCCCGTAGGAGTCCGGGTGAAGTCTTCCTTGCGGGCGGAACCCGGCTCCCGTAGGAGTCCGGGTGAAGTCTTTCTTGCGGGCGGAACCCGGCTCCCGTAGGAGTCCGGGTGAAGTCTTCCTTGCGAGCGGAACCCGGCTCCCGTAGGAGTCCGGGTGAAGTCTTCCTTGTAGGCGGAACCCGACTCCCGTAGGAGTCCGGGTGAAGTCTTCCTCGCGGGCGGAACCTGGCTCCCGTAGGAGTCCGGGTGAAGTCTTTCTTGCGGGTGGAACCCGGCTCCCGAAGGAGTCCGGGTGAAGTCTTTCTTGCGGCCGAAACCCGGCTCCCGTAGGAGTCCGGGTGAAGTCTTCCTTGCAGGCGAAACCCGACTCCCGTAGGAGTCCTGGTGAAGTCTTCCTTACGGGCGGAACCTGGCTCCCGTAGGAGTCCGGGTGAAGTCTTCCTTGCGGGCGAAACCCGGCTCCCGTAGGAGTCCGGGTGAAGTCTTCCTTGCGGGCGGAACCCGGCTCCCATAGGAGTCTGGGTGAAGTCTTCCTTGCGGGCGGAACCCGACTCCCGTAGGAGTCTGGGTGAAGTCTTCTGTTGCCCAGCTATGCAACCCAAGAGGGGGGGGTGAATTGGGTTTCTAAAAATTTTAAGTCCAACAGATAATTTATGAAGAACAAAACAATGGCTTTAAATCAATATTAATTACCTAAAGCAGTATTACAAGGATATAATAAAGAAATAAGATAAAGCAATAAAGCACACCACAAACACAAGGATTTATAGTGGTTCGGTGCTAACCTTGCACCTACATCCACTCCCCAAGATCCCACTTGGGAATTTCAATCCACTATCCTTTGTATTCAACCCGAATACAAAATATCGGAAACTCCGACACTAGCTATCCCAAGCTAGAATACAAGACGTCGGCAACTCCGACCCTAGCTATCCCAAGCTAGAACACTTGTTTTCTGGGTACAAGCAAACCCAAAACATTCCGATTTCAGGTTCGGATCAACCTTTCTTTGTTTTGGAAATCCTCCAAAAACAAGAACAAAAACTCACAAAGAGTAAGAATATTTAGAGCACAGATGAATACAATAACAGCTCCTTAAATGAGCAAATATAACAATAAAAGCTTTACTCAAATGAAGAACCCCTTTTTCAGATTTTCTCAAGATGAATGAACGGTTGAACGCTTGAGAAGAGGTTGATTGTTGATTGAAGATCTCTTGAAAGCTTTGAACGATCTTCTAGATCAAGATTGAAAACAATCGACTTGAAAGATTCTCTCTTTGAATGCTCTTGCTTTTCTTTTTCACAAACTCTCTTGAATATTGTGGATCCTCTCTCTTCTTCTTGAATATTTCGTTGATCTCAGATTTAGGATCCTCTCTTCTCTTTTGATCTCACGTTTGATCTCCCGATTTCCACACTTTTTCTTTGCAATTTGATCTGCTATTTAATCTGCAATTTCCTTTCACCATTTTAAGCATTTTATGGCATTAGTAGCAAGAGAAAACAATTTAGGCAGATAAAGAGCCATTAGAGGATTTTTAGGAAGCATAAAAGGCAATTAAAATGGACAAAAAAATAGCCGTTGCTGACATTTCCCGTCGCAGGGGTCGACTCATGAGTCGACTCATGCTTCAGGAGTCGACTCATGAGTCGACTTCTGTTGCAAAGACCAGAAACTTGGATTTCTGGATTTTTTGGCCCAAATCAGCAGAGGTCGACTCATGAGTCGACTCATGCCTTGTGGGTCGACTCATGAGTCGACTCACAGATCGTGCCAAGCCAAAAATCCAGCGTGCCATGGGAAATTTTTGCGTGCCAATCAGCTCATAGTGCCATGAGTTGACTCATGAGTCGACTCATGTACTTCAAACCTTCATAACTTCAAAAATATAAGTCCAAACACAATGAAATTTTCACCAATAGATTTCAAATCATTTATTCTACCAAATGATACTATCAAATTAGGATTTTAGTGAAATTACAATTTTACCCTTGAAGAGCATAAGGACTTTTTCATTTTAAAATCATTTGTATCCCTTCAATCTGCTTTGTAATCATCAAAATCAATCTAGGAGCAACATCTTCCTTGTAGGCGGAACCCGACTCCCGTAGGAGTCCGGGTGAAGTCTTCCTTTGCGTCGTGAACGGAACCCGGCTCCTGTAGGAGTCCGGGCCTTCCATTTTGCTCGAGCCGGTGTGAGGTTCTCCCCTCGTTACCAGCCTGGCTGTGGGGGCGTGTTAGGGCACCGTAAGGCCTCTCCCCCCATCCGGTCTAAAAGAACCGGGCCTTCGACTTTGCTCAAGTTAGGGCGAGGTTCTGCTCCTGTCCCTAACAGGGCTGTGGGGGCACATATGGGCGTTGTAAGGCCTCTCCCCCCATCCGGTCTAAAAGGAACCGGGCCTTCGACTTTGCTCAAGTTAGGGCGAGGTTCTCCTCCTGTCCCTAACAGGGCTGTGGGGGCACATATGGGCGTTGTAAGGCCTCTCCCCCCATCCGGTCTAAAAGAACCGGGCCTTCGACTTTGCTCAAGTTAGGGCGAGGTTCTCCTCCTGTCCCTAACAGGGCTATGGGGGCACATATGGGCGTTGTAAGGCCTCTCCCCCCATCCGGTCTAAAAGGAACCGGGCCTTCGACTTTGCTCAAGTTAGGGCGAGGTTCTCCTCCTGTCCCTAACAGGGCTGTGGGGGCACATATGGGCATTTTAAGGCCTCTCCCCCCATCCGGTCTAAGAGGAACCGGGCCTTCGACTTTATAAGGTTGCAATTATCGGTGACGGAGCCCGGCTTCCATAGGAGTCCGGACAAGGCTTACCGGCAGCTGATGCTGAGGATGGAGCCTGGCTCCCATAGGAGTCCGGGCGGAGTCCACTTGCGGTTGAAGTTGCCGGCGGAGTCCGGCTCCCGTAGGAGTCCGGACGAAGTCTGTCTGCAGCCGTTGGAGTCGAGGATGAAGCCCGGCTCCCGTAGGAGTCCAGGTGGAGTCTTCCTACAATTAAAGTCAAAGGGGAGGTCCGGCTCCTGTAGGAGTCCGGACGAGGCTTACCAGCGGTTGATATTGAGGACGGAGCCCGGCTCCCGTAGGAGTCTGGGCGGAGTCTACTTGCGGCAGACCTCTCCGATCCCCTGGTTGGTGGGGAACTTCAATTTCAAATGGTAGGTTGAAACGACAGCTCTGAGGGCATTGAGGCCGGGTCGGCCAAGGATTGCATTGTAGGCAGATGGCGCCTTTACCACTAGGAAATTCACCAGAGCTCTGGACCGCTTTGGATACTGACCCGCGGTCGCAGTCAAAGCTATCATTCCCTCCGTCGGAACAGCGTCACCAGTAAATTCTATCAAGGGGGAGCAAATCGGTCTTAGATGACGGCCAAGAGTGGACATTCTTGAAAAGACATCGTAGAACAAGATGTCGGCCGAGCTCCCATTGTCGACGAGAATGCGACGGACGTCGTAATTCGCTATGTTCAAGAAAACTACGACCGCGTCGTTATGAGGGAATTGGATTCTCCGGGCATCTTCTTCGGTGAAGGTTATGGGTTCTTCAACTTTTTGCCGCTTGGGGGATGCAGCTGGTATGTTGGTTGCCTCCCACCGGGATTTCCCTGAGATGGCATTGACAGAATCCGACAGGGGCCGGTCATCCGGCCACTCCTTATCGACGACCATAGCCGGAGGCAGTTGTGCAAAGACCTCGTGAGAAGGCATCAGATGAGGGAAAGGAGGAGTGGGTGCCGGAAAAGATGGCCGGAAGCGGATCCGTTGAGCGCTCCTTTAAGAACAAGGGTACCGTGAAGACACAGACCCTTCCTCTAGCGCCAATCCAATCCTGTTGGTGCAAAAATCTACTTGTGCCGGAGAAGCTGGAGTCGGGGAAGCCGCGGTCGCCGTCGGGACCTGCAAAGGAAGTCTAAACCGGAGGTGGGGTTGCTCCGGCAAGACCCTCCGATGCTCAAGTCAGTTCTCTGCCTCAATAAGAATGGAGTGCTCGAACGGAGAATTTAGCAGAGTTTTGAGATAAGAAATGAGCTTATAGAATAACGTATCTGGGTCCCCCTTTTTATAGGCGGAGGAGGTAGCGGATTGATGGTGACGTTTGTAACCGTCTGGCAGTGGGCTGCCCAGGGTCAGACGGAGTTTGCTGCGAAGAGTAGTGGAATGGACCCGTGGCTATCACTGGGGCATGCCACGTGGAGTCTGTCGCGTGAAGTGGGGCGGCGTTTGTTGTCGTGATTTGCCAGCGGATGGGAGAATCGCGCGGTATCCGTTGCAGGAGGTGGAGCAGGATTGCGGTCGTTTATTGTGGCCTGTCAGGTAGTAATGGAGCCGCGTGGGATCCGTCGTAGGGAGTGCTGCGATCATTACTGCGGCCTGTCAGGGAGTGGTGGAGCTGCGCGGAATCCGCCGCAGGAAGTGTAGCAGAATCGTGGTGGTGATTACGGCCTGGGAGTGCAGACCTGTCGGCTAAAGTTCGGCCGTGGTCAGAGTCTGACCCCACGTAGGGATCCGAGCGGAGTCCTCCTTGCGGTTGGGGTAGTGGGTGGAGCCCAGCTCCCGTGGGAGTCTGAGCGGAGTCTTCCTGCAATCAAAGTTAAAGGCGAAGGTCGGCTCCCATAGGAGTCCGGACAGCTTACCAGCAGTCGAGGTTGATGATGGAGCCCGGCTCCCGTAGGAGTCCAGGCGGAGTCAACTTGAGGTCGGAGTTGTCGGCGGAGTCCGGCTCCCGTAGGAGTCCGGACGAAGTCTGTCTGCAGCCGCTGGAGTTGGGGACGAAGCCCGGCTCCCGTAGGAGTCCGGGCGGAGTCTTCCTGCAATCAAAGTTAAAAGTCAAGTCCGGCTCCTGTAGGAGTCCAGACGGGGCTTACCAGCAGTTGATGTTGAGGACGGAGCCCGACTCCCGTAGGAGTCCAGGCGGAGTTGTCATGTAGTCGATTCCACTGAGGACTTCGGCTGTGGGTATTTTATACCCAACACCACCGATACCGTGCACCTCACCTAACAGTTATTGGTAATATGAATGAACACCGATGTGTGGACAACTCTTTATCCAGATGCTTCTCTAAGTATGTTGCAGCTACTTGGTCTCTAAGTCATATGAGCTCACCTAACAACTATTACACATACTTTTTAGTTAAGTCAGACCCATCGTTCATAAGCAGGTGCAAAATCGTCATTGGATCTCTCATCTAACAATTATTCGGTCCAACCCCATCTTTATCCTGGAGCAACTCTTTGCTAATAGAGTGGTTGCGTGTTTCCGATGCAACTGAACCACTGTGACCAGCTGAGAACAATCAACGCCGGTAGCACGCCCACATATCTACAACGATGGAAGATCTTGTACTTAATATTTATGGAGAGATTTAGACTTAGATCTCATCTAATCAGTCATCATATGACTGATCTAATTGGCATGGGCTAAATCAAACCGCCAAGCAACCATATTTAAGATTCAATCTTCCAAATTAGCTAGGTAAGTAGAGATTCATGGGGATCACCCCATTGCTTTCTTTAGACACCAATAAATTGACTAGGTCAGTGAACAGAATTAATTAAATAACCATCTTTCAATTACTTATCTTAGACACCAATTAGATAATTGATCTAAATAGATTGCCTTAGGTGAATCAGATTCGAGCCATAGAGCCGAATTAGACCCTTAGGTTAATCGATTCTATATATAGGTGTCAATCAATTCGATCAACAATAATTGTATGATTTTTAGCTCTATTGACCTTACTCTAATCAATACTTGACTCAATTTGATTAACTACTAAATTGATGTAGATCCAATATGATCAAATCAAAAACCTTTTGATGTAATCCAATTATATGACCTAATTTTATCTACCCATGACCAATCCCTCATGCACAAACACTAATTTTAAATCTTAAATCTAAATTTTTTGTATGAAAAGTAAATTTTGATCTTGAAATAATTTCAGATCACATAGACAAATATGTATCATATACATGAACAAGTTCAGATCATAGAAATAAATTTCAACCCTAAACATACTTTCATATATCATATATATGAATCAAAATAGATCTTGAAACTCCTTTCATATCTAAATAATAAAATATATATCACATATATACTATAAAAATCAGATCTAAAAGTCTAATTTAATTAAAAATTTTAACATCATTCTAGGACAATCATTCAGCATAACAAGTTATGCCAGGACAATCTTATGTCAGAACAACATTAAAATCTTTCAAATCTAAAATTTTTCTCTACAGATTTTAGATCTAAATCCTAATCTCATACATATGACATGACTCTAATACCACTATTAGAGTTTTATAATTTCATGCATGAAAAATTTATCAAAATAAGTATGTAGCAGAATTTAAAAATTTTTAGATTAAATCTAATTTAATCTAAGTATGCATAAGATCAACTCTTCAAACCATAAATAGGATCATCATATGTGAGATAAGATTTAGATATAAAAATTAAATAGAAAAAAATAAATACAGAACATACCTTGGAATGGATCAATCTTCACCATGAACTGATGATCATGGATGTCTTCCGAAAGTCCTTTGTAGCCGCACAAGCATCTGACCTCTATGGATATCTCCACGAGACTCTGATCTGATCAGAAGCTTTTTGATCTCACCAGATGCTAGCTCCCTTACAAAGATCGTATCTTGATGGTTGAAAATCTTTGTTTCTCTCAAGATAATCTTAGAAAAGAAGAAGAGGTAGGAAGATGTTGATCTCTACGTTAGAGACCATGAGAAGAACCCTTTTTTTTTCTTCCTAAAATCTATGTACCAAATCTCTATAATAGAGATGTAAGAATTTTATCCAACTTTTAGATTAAAAAAAAAAAAGGAGAAATCAATATCCAAATTAAGACAAAAGAGAGGAAGAGATGGTACTAATAACCAACCCTTGGTTGTGTAAGAAATAAAGGATTAAATCAAACATACCTCACTCCTTCATCCATCACACCATCCCTCTCTCTCCATTGATTTTTTCTCACACACAACCCTTGGTTTTGGCATCTCAACCTAATCCTTATCTCAGCCCCCCAACATCCCTTGCAACTCATGTTTAAATAGGATAAAGGGAAGTTAGAGATTGGATAGGAAACAAGAGTCCAAAACACCTAGGACTCTAGAATTTTTTATGCCGCCAACCCTCCAAATTTTTTGCCCAAATTTTACATGATAATATGGGAGATTAAGAAAGGTTATTACATGCACAAGATAAGAAGAGGGGGTGTGAAAAAATTGGCATGTAATCTGGTTCAACATGGGGCTAGGTTGGCGCATGGAAAGGAAGGTGTTTTACTCTTATGGGACTCTTAGATTAGGTGGCTGTTTTGAATTAATTTAAACTCCAATCAATCTTAATCATATTAGGACCAGATTAAACCAAAATAGAGAAAAAATTAAATTTAATTTGGAGCTCAAACTATTTAGATTAGATATCACCTAATTGGAGGAGTCCTAGTCCTTTTAGACTCTCTCTTGATACTTGAGTCAAACTCAATTTAATCCTAATCCAATTAAAATTTAGTGTATCTATAAAAATAAAAATTTATAGTCTAAATAGGAACTCATACATCTTAGTTTAATTAAAAATTGAGTCAAAGCCAAATTTTAGTTCAAATAGCAATCATTCTTCCATGCAATTTACATTATCTTATAACCCAATCAGATTTGATCAAATCAGACCCATGTCAGATCAAATTAAATCTAATTTAATTAGACTTGATGCAAGCCCCATAGCTCAATCAAATTGAGCCACTTAGCAATCCAATTGCTAATTAATCCTCTTTTAACTCACTAACTCTTTAGCGAGTTATATAATGCAACTTTTGCGTTGGATCAATCATCAATCAAATTGATAATCAAATTCTATCAAGATTTATAATCGTAATTCAATCATCTGATCAGTTAAACATCCTTTTTGTATATGATCCTATAGGTTCTATTCTATCTGATAGTGAGATATATTGTGATCCCTATCATAATATCATTGAAACTCTTCAATAGATTGGAACCGTTCCAACTCTACTAAAAGAATAATGCCCTACAAGCCAATCACATATTAGAAGCGATAGGATATTTTTGTAATTTATCTTCTAAACTCATATAAATTGATATTTATTATTAATAAAATAAATATTTTTGATCCATTATATGCTGTATTTTATTAATTTTATGATTATAATGAACCCCATAGGTCTGGATAATAGTTTTAGAATCATGATGAGATCACGTCAGTGAGACTTAATTCCTCTATAGCCTTAATCTAAAATATTTCTAGTCATTGATATATTGAGTCGGAGATCAATAATATCGGTAAGACTGGCATATCCTTTGTATACTCAGAAATGAGGATGGTTGATCTCACAATCACTTGTGTGGTGACACTAATACAAGGATATGGGTGCTTATTAGAGAATGAGTTTACTAAATTAACCTATGAGAGAATATCAAATGGAGTCTTATTTATATGTCAATTGATGATTCTCTAGTGCGAGTTGTGTAAGTAATCTTTAGATCTGAGGTCACCATGGTACCTTGTGTACATGGATCCATATTTTAGTTCACTATCTAGCTTGGTTCTTTGATCCTTATGTGAGGTGTTCTAGATATGGTGAAGTATGTATGAAGGTTGTGAGTGATCAATAAGAGATCAGTCACTCTTAATAAGAAGAGCGAATATCCTATGTGATCTCATAGGTCGGTGATTCTGGAAGTCTTTGGCCAAAACAAGATGATAATTAGAAAAGAGTTTCTAATGTATCATCAATTGAATCATCACCTTCTGATCGAGATACATAATAAAAAGTGATTAGGTTTGACATATTTTTATACCCATAGCTCATCTGAAATGTTGTTTGACTGAAAGATTGAATTACACGAGAACTTGACACTGAAAGATATTTTGATAGTTTTTTGTCAAAATTTTAAATCTTTTGAATAGTCATGACACATTGTTAGATGTTAATCTTGACTTGTAGGCTCATCAAAATTAAAATATTTTAATTTTGGAGTCAATTTGGAAGAGTCTAAATTGATTGGGACTCTTAGGGTGACCTAATCTTATCGGATTAAGGTTACGTCAAAAGTCTTATTCCACTGCTGACTAGATTTAAAACCTAATGGATCACATACTTTGAGATTTGGCTTTGATCTAATCTAATTAGAGTTTAATATAAATTCTATGAGTTAATTTGATATGCTAGTACATTGTATTAACCCAAGTTCTCAAATTGGTTTAGATCAATTTGTTTGAGATAACCTAGACCAGTTGGCTTTGACCTAATGGGATTGGGTCAATTTGGATTGGATCCTTATCCAACATGAAAAAATTTTAAGTGAAGAAGAAGTCCTCCATATCCACTAGAAGTCATGGCAAAAAATAAATGCTGCCCATCTTAAATTGGTATGAGAAGTGGAGAGTCCTTCTTAATTAAGGCTCTTAACTATTATGCGTTACCTTAAATTCCTGATCAGTTCTCCTATGATTTGATGCCAAATTTAATTCAAATTTTTATGAAATATAAAAAACTAATATTCCTTCTACTCTAAGTATCCGAATCACCAAAAATTCACTTGGTGAGTTTATTTGGTGCATGGGAAGTTGGAGTGCCAAAGATTGGCACCCCATGGTCTCATGTGATGTCCCTTGGTCCCCTATTTATAGGGGATGCCTCAGATGGTTTCTTATGATAATTTTTGGTTGAGACTAAGAGAAAAGATGTGGTAAACATTAAAAAAAATTTAAAAAAATTTTAAGAAAAAAAAAGAGAGAATTTTGAGTGGCAAAAGTTGCTACAAGGGTGGTGAGATTTTCAGCAAGTGTTGCTTGAGTGCCCTAGGATTTAGTTTTTCCATATGTTGGAGCTAAAAATCAAATCCTAGATTGTATGATATCTGAAAATTATCTTCTTAGTATCATTTTAGTGGTAAGATCGAAAGTAACTGAATTTTGGTGCTATCATGACGTAAGTTCGAAGCTGGCAGTGTTCTTAAAAAGATAAGGCTGCGATAGCGCATCGGTTGGGAAGGACTTTGGCCAACTTTCATGTGGATCACTATTGAAGGACTTCTATATTGGGTTCTTGTGGAGAACACCAATATGCCACTTTTTTATATTGATTAAAGTATAATTTTTTATCTCTTTGCATGCTTGAATTTGCTTTGATCGTGATCGGCAAAGTGATTCTAAGGTTTTGGGTTCGGCTCGATAGTTTTATTTGACAAGGCTATTGATTTGCTTATTTTAGAATTTTTAAAAATTACTTTTCATTACGTGGTCAGAACCCAATAGTGGTATTAGAGCCACCTTTGTCTGATTCGATCAAACAAGTGCAATTGTTATGCATATCTTGCCAAAAAATTTTGCATTGATTTATAGCATCAATCTTTTAAACTCAAAAATTTATTTTTTGACTTTATATATATCATGATACATAATTTTAGTTTTAAATTGTTAATAAATTTTGAAATTTATATTATCATGATTGTACGATGCTCAAATTGATGCATTGTTAAGGGTGCAAAGCATGCCTAATGTGATTAGGATTTGCTATTTTTCTTCAATATGCTTGATATATATTTTGATTTTTATTGCACCCTTATATGATTTTAGCATGTCATATAATTGCTATTTGGAATAGTAGAAGCATATCAAATTGCATAATTTATAGTGTATATTTTATGTAGTTGTAGTTAGGATGTACTGAGACTAATTTAAAGTCCCTCATAAAATTATATTAAGTAGTAATATTGAAATTTACTTTTAAATCAAAAATCAAATTTTTAAGATTAATTGGTGTCGAAAAAAATATGATAGGTGATTTTCTAATTAAGTCTGTATGCTGGCCTGACCAATTTTGTTGGTGTCTAGAAGAGCTACGGGGAGCCTCCCACCTACTTATCTGGCCAATTTGGTCTTGTTGATTTTTAGACTTAGATTGATTAGTGATGTAGACATTACAAGGGCTTTCCTTCAAACTTGGTCGTAGAGTATGTCAAGATCTTAGTGAGCTTGTTGTACTATCCACAAGGCTTATTATAGAAATTGACATGATATTGATCAAGTGTATATTAATGTTTATGGCATATTTGAATAGTATTGCTTTATTGTGCTATCCACAAGGGCAGCATTATTTATGTATGACCATATTGATTGAAGGGTCAACTTAACTAGAACACTATAGTTTGTTGTGCTATCCACAAGACTATATGTGATCTAGAGGTCAGAAAGAAAGATGTTGAGAATTGTAAAGGTACAATTGGTAAAGAGTTACCTACTCTTGAACTCATAAATATTTGTTGTGCTATCTACAAGGTGTTTGTAAGAAATAGAGATCTCAACCCCACTAAGAAACATTAGAATGTTTCTTGATTTTTATACTTGAGGACTATGAAGTTTGATAAAATAGTGAGAGACACAATTAGATAAAAGTTCTAGTCTAGTTATTCATGTCATCATGAGTTGCCTACTTATATTATGTTCTTGTTGTTGTAGATTAACTACCACATGGCATCTCCACTTTCACTTAGAGGTATCCTAGATGCAAATAAGTTGACTGGACCTAACTATGTCAACGGGTTAAGGAACTTGAGAATTATTCTCACTCAAGAGAAAGTCTCCTACATTCTGGATATACCTGCTCCAGATTCTCTTGGGGAAGATGCTTTCGAGGAGGATAGAGCTGCATACAAGATGAGGAAAGATGACAGTATAACTGTCAAATGTATCATGCTTGCCTTAATGAGCAACGAGCTCCAAAGGCAGCATGAGGACATAGACGTTCCCTCTATTCTTCCTAATCTTAAGGAGTTATATGGGGAACAAAGTCAGACTGCTCGATATGAGATATCGAAGCAATTATTCCATGCCCATATAACTAAAAGTTCTTTCGTGCAAATGCATATCTTAAAGATGATTGATTTGATCACTCATCTGGGATAGCTGGATTTTTTCATGGATGGTGAACTGAGCCAGGATTTGATCTTGTAGTCTCTTTCTAACTCCTTTTCTCAGTCTGTCATTAATTATCATATGAACAAACTGAACATCAGCTTGTCAGAACTGCTGAATATACCGAAAATAGCAAAGGGCCATTTCAAGGGTGAAAAGGCTCAGGTTTTTTATGTTGATAAGATCAGCAAGAAGAAGACAAAGAAGGATTCCAAAAAAAAGTTAGACCCTAAGGTTGGCATCTCCAAGAAGAAGGCGAAGAAGGTCTCCACCAAAAGTACTTATTATCACTGTGGCAAGGAAGGTCACCGAAAGAGAAATTGCAAGAAGTACCTTGCAATCGTGAAATCAGCAAGCATTGCTAAAGGTTTGTATATGATACAAACTAATTTATCATTAAGTATTTTATTTTCAAATTCTTGAGTTTTGGATACCATCTGTGGTTTACACCTTTGCAAATCATTGCAGGATCTGCAGAAAATAAGAAATCTGAATAAAGGTGACTTTGAACTGTTCGGTGCTAGTGGAGAGTCCATTCAAACTGAAGCCGTAGGAACCAGAGTTTTGAAGTTGTCTTCGGGCAAAGTTTTAGAACTGAAGATCTGTTATTACATTCCTAATATTGTTAGAAATATTATTTCTGTACCTTTATTATTGGAACAAAATTTTGAAATAATTGTAAAGAACAATGGTTGTTCTATTTATTTTTTTAATGAATATTATGGAATTGCTTTTATTAATAATGGTCTTATGTTTTTTTCATTTAATGATAATGTACTTCATGTTGATAATATAAAGAAAAGAAAGAGAGAGGATGTGAATGTCACGTACCTCTGGCACTGTCGATTTGGCCACATAAATGAGTCAAGAATTAACAAGTTATACAAAGATAATTTTTTTGATCCTTATGATTATGAATCATATAAAATTTATGAATCTTACCTCATAAAAAAATGACCAAGACTCTATTTACTGGACATGGAGATCGGATGAGTGACATTTTGGACCTTATACATACTGATGTATGTGGTCCAATATCGACTCAAGCCAGAAGTGGATACTCTTACTTCATCACGTTTACTGATAATAGGTCAAGATTTGGATATATGTATTTAATGAAATATAAATTCGAAGCCTTTGATAAATTTAAAGATGTTGGGTATAAAATAACCCCAGCCGAAGTTCGTAAAAGGCCAACCCTTCCAGGGCTCTTCTGGCTTCTGACCTTGTGTGGCATCTTTCTGAACTCCCCCGACCGTTCGAGCTTCCATAACACCATCCAGACTTCTCCAATAATGAGCTCCTCCATTCATCTACCGGGCTGTGCCAAACGCTTTCTGAGCTTCACTATCAGCCAATTTTCTACAGTGATCGACTATTCTCCGAATCTCTTCCAGACTTCTTCCAGCCACGAACAACTTTACTCCGAACTTCTTTCAAACTTTGTCAATGTCCGAGCTTCTCCAACAGTAAGACTTCTACAGTAACCAGACTCCATCCAAGTTTCTACGTGAAGCAAAATTCAGTGCAGGGGTAAAATGATAATTTTAAATTTTTTTCAAAATTATGATTTTATAGTAAAAAATATTAATTAATCTAATTAATTAACATATATTTATCCTACACTAAGATCTAAA
The DNA here is from genome assembly GCF_000442705.2 of Elaeis guineensis. NCBI lineage: Eukaryota > Viridiplantae > Streptophyta > Magnoliopsida > Arecales > Arecaceae > Elaeis > Elaeis guineensis. The sequence goes on along the minus strand of NC_026006.2, from coordinate 15,115,408 downwards.
TATGATATACAGCATGCATGCATTTAAATTTGAAATTTAAATTTGAACAGTAAATAATTTACTGTTCTGTGTTCAGAACACAACACCTTTGTGCGGGTAGTAGATCGCCACAATCTGATCACTGTCGGAAGAGTCTGATCATCATGATGCAGCCACACAGTGTGTCTGATCTCTGTGGATCATCCACATGAAGCTCCTGGTCTGATCGACTCCTCACGAGTGCTAGCTCGTTGTAGAGCCCTTTCGACGGTCGACGCTGATCGAACTTCTTTGATCGATGTCTATCGATTCTTTGGATGCTTCAGATCATCAGCAGACATGCTTGAGAGGATGTTGAAGATCTTTCTAAAATTTGGTGGGCTCACGACACTCGTAGCTCACCTTCTCACTTCTCGAACCCCAGGCTGAAACCTTAGGGTACACTAAGAAAAACTCTGTGCCCTTTTTTCTTTCTTTTCTTTCTTTTTCTTTCGGAAGGTTTTGGACCTTCACCTCATGCAGAAAGGTTTCTCACACCCCAAACTTTCTCTCCAAAAATTTCTATGCACATCCCACCTTTTTCCTCTTTTTAAAATAACGTCGAACGTGTCTTATCCGCATGAGAGGATAAAGATAAGTGGTTGCACATTTGAATTCAAATCGAGTTTGAATTCAAATGCAAACCAACTCATCCCTATCCACTTATGGTGTGAGAAGAGAAGGGCGTGAACTCTTTGTGCGTGGAAAGGTTTCACGAGAAACCTTTTCTCGTGTAAGTTATGTGGCGCACAAGATAGACAAGCATGAAGGCACAAGAGATAAGTTATCCATTCAAATTCAAACATGCTTTGAATTTGAATGGTTAACTAATCAGATTTATCCATCCATATGGTGCACAAAAGTAGGCATGGGGAGGATTTTGCATGAGAAAAAATTCATGAGAAATTTCTTCTCGTGAATTCAAATGGGTGCAGTGGATGTGAGGTGGCGCAGGGAGTTTTGGTCAAGGTGGTTTCATTATTTAAACCAACCTAATTGAACCAAATAAGTTAGGCCCAATTAGACTAATTTAAACCCAAATTAATTAGGCTTAATTAGGCTCAATAAAATCCTAATTAAATTAAGAATTGACTAAGCCCAACCCATGATCAAATCAGAGACCAAACCATCTCGACGATTAGGTCAACTCTTAACCTAATCGGATCAAACCCAACTGAATCTAATTCAATTGAACTTGATCCAAAAATAATTACTCAATCAAATTGAGTTAATTAGCAATCAAATCACTAATTAAATCTCTCATAAATATTGAGTCCAAATCCGATGGGCAATCAGGTATCAAAGTCCATCAATATGAAACCTTGATCGAAGAGTGCCAAACCAGTGGGACTTTTGATCCCGGTACCCAAAATATGTGGGACTTATGATCAGAGAATCCTGATTTTCGATCACAGAGTTCCAGACATGTAGAACTCATAGTCTACAAATATTAAGACTCTTCATCAGCCATCAGATCAGATAGGAACCTCTAATGTGTGTGACCCCGCAGGTTTGAACCTAAGCCGGTAACACAGGAACCAATTCCTGTACTAATCGAAGTGACCATCTAGCAATGGTACCCGACATTCGGATAGGTCAAATAGTCACAATCGCAACACTCAGAACCTACGTGAATATGGTTACTATATAATTCATCCCTTTTGACCCCTGTGTTTAGGATGACTCAGGGTTAAATTGTCAACCCTGATTAGATCATCCGAGTTGTGCTCAACTCAAACAATCCTGTGACTCCTCACTAGGACTACCCTGGTCAAGATTTTGCTAAATTGAAACATGACTGTACACAGCACCTGAACTGGAGTGGTCAATCCCATCTTGACACACGCACCGACAAGTCAAGTACTTGACTACACCCAGCAGCCTTCCGTCACTGAATTAGAAATTAAGGTAGTCTAGTGCCTAAGTGCAGTGAGTTGCTTGCAAGTCACCGTGGCGGTCTCAGGTCAGAGGGATATTTATACCCATATCCCATCGGAGCAAATGTTGACAACAGAGATAGCTCCAGAGTCGGTCACGTTCAGTGCAGATGTACCCTTACATCTCACCTGTATGTCATACCAGTGTCTCCACACTCCTTGGTTAAGAGGATAACCAACCTATATGGTACACAATGATCTATGCTCGATAAACATTGTTATCCTTGGTAACAACATATCATTTGATCGCGAACAGGTTTAAGGACTAAATGATAAATTCTCCTTTATCGAGTCTAAATAGTCCTAAGGACTTCACCACAACACAGGAGTTCATTAGAAGATGACAATTTGTGATGAAAAAATATCAAAATAACTTTTATTTATTTATGATTTATGTACTAATATAATAAAAAGTACAACCGTCAACAGGCTGACAATTGACTTTGGGACACTATTCCCAACAATCTCCCACTTGGCCTAAAGCCAATCGGTGCAGTATCTAATACCCATCTTCGACTTGAAGTCATCGAACTCCTTCACTGTAATGGTTTTAGTGAATGGGTCGGCCAAGTTCTCCTTTCCGTCGATCTTCTGAAGGTCGACATCTCCTCGATCCATGATTTTTTGGTTGAGATGGTAGCAGCGCAGAATATGCTTCGTCTGCTGGTGTGCCTTCGGTTCCTTCGCCTGAGCAATGGCTCCAGAGCTGTCACAGTAGAGCAGAACTGGATCAAGATGGGAGGGTACTACTCCGAGCTCGGTGATGAATTTCCTCAGCCACACCGCTTCTTTGGCAGCATCTGATGCAGCGACATACTCCGCCTCGCAAACTGAATCAGCCACTGTGTGCTGCTTGAAATTTTTCCAGCAGACAGCCCCACTATTAAGGGTAAAAATAAATCCCAACACACTCTTACTGTCATCATGATCAGACTGGAAACTAGAGTCTGTAAACCCTATAAGTCTCAAGTCTGATTCACCATAAACAAGCCACTAGTCCTTAGTATTTCTTAAATTCTTCAGGATAGTTTTAACAACCTTCCAGTGATTCTCTCCTGGATCAGATTGGTATCTACTCACTACCCCTAGTGAGTATGCCACATCTGGTCGTGTACATATCATGGTGTACATGATAGATCCCACTGCTAAAGCATATGAAATTTTATCCATACGCTCTCTCTCTTGAGGTGTTGTCGGACAATCCCTCTTTGAGAGAAAAATTTTATGGCCTATCGGAAGATAGCCTTTCTTGGAATTCTCCATGCTGAACCTTTTCAGCATAGTATCAATGTACGTAGACTGAGATAAGCCAAGCAATCTTTTAGATCTATCCCTATAGATCTTCATTCCTAGGATGTAGGAAGCTTCTCCCAGATCCTTCATAGAGAACTATGACGACAGCCAAATCTTTATTTCTTGTAATGCAGGGATATCATTCCCGATTAAGAGAATGTCATCCACATACAATACAAGAAATACTACTACTAGACCATTAGCCCACTTATAAATGCAGGGCTCATCTCCGTTCTTAACGAAGCCATACGTCTTGATCATCTTATCAAAATGTATGTTCCAACTCTGGGATGCCTGCTTAAGTCCATAAATGGATCTCTGTAGCCTGCACACCTTAGACTCATCTGTGGATGTGAATCCTTCAGGTTGTATCATATACACCTCTTCATCCAGCTCTCCATTTAGGAAAGCTGTCTTCACATCCATTTGCCAGATTTCATAGTCTAGATGGGCAGCTACCGCAAGCATAATCCGAATAGATTTGAGCATTGCCACAGGAGAAAATGTCTCGTCATAGTCTATACCATAACGTTGACGATATCCCTTGGCAACCAGACAGGCTTTATAGGTTTCCACCTTTCCGTCTGCGCCCCTCTTCCTTTTGAAGACCCATTTACACCCTATGGATTTTACTCTTTCGGGTGGGTCAACCAATGTCCACACATTGTTGACCTTCATGGACTCCATTTTGAATTTCATGGCCTCTAGCCATTTCTCAGAGTCAGGTCTCTACATTGCATCCAAGTAGGTGATCGGATCTTCATCATTTTCATCAAGTTTGATAGGATCACCGTCCCGAACCAAGAAACCATAGTATCTGTCCGATTGACGTTGTACTCTATCAGATCGCCTTAAGAATGCAGGAACAATGGGCTCCGAATCTGATCTAATCAAATCCAGTTCAGGTTCAACTACTTATGTCAGTTTTTTCACCTGCCGAACTTCCTCAAGTTCGACCTTAGAGGCAACAGTCCCTTCACCAAGGAACTCCTTTTCTAAAAAAATTGCCTTAAGGCTGACAAACACCTTTTGCTCATCAGCTAGGTAGAAATAATACCCTTTGGTCTCTTTTGGGTACCCTATAAAATTACACTTGTCAGACCTAGATCTAAGCTTGTCCATAATTAAACATTTAACATAAGCCGGACACCCCCAAACCTTAAGGTGCTGGCTTACGTCCTATCCATAACTCATATGGTGTTTTGGTAACAGACTTACTCGAAACCCTATTTAGAAGGTAACAAGCCGATTCAAGCGCATATCCCCAGAGGGAGATCGGCAGACCAGCAAACCCCATCATGGATCGGACCATGTCCAACAAGGTCTGATTCCTCCTTTCAGACACACCATTATGCTGTGGTGTTCCAGGAGGAGTCCACTGAGAGAGAATCCCATTCTTCCTTAAATATGTCAAAAACTCATTGGAAAGGTATTCACCTCCTCGATCAGATCGAAGAGTTTTAATACACTTTTCAATTTATTTTTCTACCTCATTTCAAAATAGTTTGAACATTTCAAACGACTCTGACTTATGCTTCATTAAATAAACATACCCATACCTCGATAGGTCGTCTGTGAAGGTTATGAAGTAGAAATATCCACCTCTTGTAGTTGAGCTCATGGGTCCACATACATCAGAATGTACCAGACCCAAGAGTTCACTGGCTCGCTCACCTTTTTCAGTAAAAGGTGACTTGGTCATCTTCCTAAGAAGACAGGACTCACAGGTTGAAAGTGATTCACAATCGCCAACTTCAAGAATTCCTTCTTGAGCCAACCTGTTTATCCTGTTTTTATTGATATGACCTAGCTTATAGTGCCAAAGGTAGACTTCTGACACATTATCTATTCTAGGGCGTTTATCAGAGGTTTGAACCACATTAACAGGCTGTGACAGTAAGTAAATTCTATTATCTAGTTGTCCAATAAATATTGTAACACCATTCAAAATGATATTGCAAATATTTTTTTTTATTAAAAATTGATAACCGTACATGGCCAAAAGGCCTACAAAAATAATATTTAATTAAAAGCTTGGACAATAGTGATATTCACTCAAAATTATATTACGAGAATTGATTACAAGGTTCATGATTTCTAAAGCTAGAACTGAAACTTTGCTTCCATCTCCAACGTTCAGGAACTTCTCGCCATCATCAAATCTCCTACTGACCTGCAGACCCTGCATCGAATTGCAAATATGATAAGGGCTTTCGGTATCCAATACCCAGGCAGTAGTATCACAAATAGAAAAGTTGCAATGTGTTATCATATAATTACCTTGCTTCTTCTTCGGCCTGTTTGGGTCCAGGGAGACTATGTATAGAGGACAGTTCCTCTTCCAATTATTGGAAAATATGTCCCAAAAGCTAATTGTCAAGCTATTGACGGTTGAGCAACCAAGTATTATAATTGATTTGTTAATAAATAAAATATATTTGGCATCTTCATCATAAGCTTTCATCTTCTAATGAACTCCGTTCTTATGATGAAGTCCTTAGGACAATTTAAGTTCGATAAAGAGAGGATTTATCGATTAGTCCTTAAAACTATTCACGACCAAATGATAAGCTATTAATAAGGAGGACAGCTTCTATCGAGCATAGGTCACTGTAGGCCATATGGATTTGTTGTCCTCTAAACCAAGGAGTGTGGAGACACTGGTATGGCATACAGGTGAGATGTAAGGGTACATCGTCATTGAACGTGACCAACTCCAGAGCATTCTGCTGTCGAGAATGTCTCTGATGGGATATAGGTATAAGTGTCCCTTAGACTTGAGATCGCCTCAGTGACTTGCAAGCAACTCACTGTGCTTTGGTACTGGACTAACTGAATTTCTAATTCAGGGACGGAAGGCTTCTGGGCACAGTCAAGTACTTGCGAAGTCAGAGTGTGATCGAGATGGGATTGACCACTCCAAGAGTTGGAGAAGAATGAGTCGCTGTATTTCAATTTAGCAAAACCTTGGCCAGGGTAATCCATCAGATGGATTTGATATTTTGAAATACAATGTGGACAACCTGATCAGAGTTAACAGTTGAACTCTGGGGTGTCCTATGATCATTTTGGTCAAGGGGATGAATTATATGAAAACTATATCCGCATGGGTTCTAAGGATGTTGTTCTACACATTCGACCTATCCGGTCGTCGGGTACCATTGCTAGATGGTCACTTCGATTGGTACAGAAATTTATTTCTGTGCTACTGACTTAGGTTCGGACCTATGAGGTCACACACATTAGAGTTCATGATCCGATCGGATGGTTAATCAATGATTAAGCATCGTTCTAGGGTTAAATGATCAATACGATTGACATTTAACCCAGTGCAAGTGTTGCAGGAGGATCGATAAGCAATTCGATTGCTAATTGGCTTAATTTGATTAAGCCAATGGGCTGAGATTAAGTCTAATTAAATATGATTTAATTAAATTTATTTTGGGCTTGATTGGATCAAGTCCAATTGGTTTATTGGATAAGCCAAGTGCAAGGAAAAACTAGTCCTAGTTCAACTAGGACTTCGATCAATCTAATTTCTAATTTGATTAGAAAATTAAATCAAATTTACATCTAATTTAATCTGATTAAATTAAATTTTTAATTGGGTTAAGACCTATTTTAATTAGGTTGATCTAATTTTGGTTTGATTTGGTTTGGAAAACCAAATTAAAATAAGTCATAAGATAGAATCCTAGTAAGACTAGGATTCCACCTTGCGCCACATAAGCCTTCCCCACGCCCTCTCTCTTATTCAACCCAATCTCCACTTATTTTGTGCGACAAAAGCCCTCTCCCAGGTCTCTCCCACATTCACAAAAGGTCTCCTCTCTTCTTTCTTACATGGAAGGTGGTTTGGATCAAATCAAAAAGGAATAAGTTTGGATTTCGAATTCTATGAGATAGAGTTTTAGAAATCCAAAACTCTTTCAATTTTGCACCGAATTTATCCAATTTTTTTTTTAAAATTTTTATGACTTTTAGGGTACATATTGTGCACCCTTTGCTAATAATCCATGCACAAAAATATGGAGGAGGTGCTCAAGAGTTGGGCGCCCCTTAACTTGCCATGTTTGGATAAGCCTTGACTAGGTATTTGACCTAGACAAGGACTCTATCATATCTCTCTGTTTAAATTATGTTTCTTTGTGAAATTTTAGGAAAAGATAGAGATTTGAGAGACCTTTGTGCCATACTAAAATTAGAGAGAAATACCTTTGGGTCGTGGAGATATAAATGATGCAAGTTATGGTGTCTAGAGAGAAAAACGTGAAGAAGAAGAGGGTCTTCTTCTAGGGTTTTTTGTTTTCATATCTTTCCTCCCTCCATCTTGAGTTTTCTGAGAGCGTCTCAGATCTGAAACTCCTCCTTTTACTTTCCATCTTTGGAAGAGTCTAAATCAAGAAGAAGGAGGCACCTGATCAACCATCAAAGAAGGATCAGCGCAGTACTAGCATACTGTGCTGATTTCCTGAAGCAGGACTTCTGATCGAGATTCGTGGGCTTGTGTGGATGACTCCTAGAAGCCGGACGCATGTGCAGCCTGCAACATCATTCTTAAGCCCGGATCAGCAAGGTTAGAGCATCTAACTTGCAAGGTAATAGATCTGATCTATTGTTTAATACATACATTAGATGTGGTATAGAAACATGTTGATATGATCAACATGTAGTTCATGCTATATTTATATATTTTAATTTTTGATTTAATACTATGTAATAATCATGTAATAGAATCTTAGATCTAGAAATTTTTTGATTTTTAAAAATAAATTTTGATTTAGTTTAGTCTTTCGCTGTATGATCTTGAAAAAGTTTCAAGATCTAACCCTGAAACCCTAGATCTGGTTCCTACAATTGGTATCAGAGCCAAGGTTCTTTATTACATGATTATATATACATGCATAGATTATTTTTTAGATTAGATCTAATTTATAATCTGATTATTAAATCTGAAATTAAAATTTTAGATCAATCACAAACTGCAAGGTTGTCCTGCTGTAAGGTTTACCCCTTACAGTGCAAAGGTTGTCCTAGTTTGTGTAGATCTATCTTTAATCATAAATTTGTTAGATATGATCTAGATTAAATTTATAATTTATTAGATTTAAAAGATATTTAAATCTGAAATAAAATCTCTTTGTTAATAATTTTGGTGCAAAGAAATTATTTAAAGTTGAAATTGTTTCAATTACATGAACCTGTTTAGATTAGATCTAAAGTAGTTTCATGTTTATTTCACTTGTATCTTGATTATGAATCAAACATACAATATGGTTGGTAGGATCATATTGTAAAATTATTTTACAAATATGAAAATTATTTTTTGAAAAGCCAAACCCAACCCTCAGCCCAAAACTTAATTAAGAATTAAAAAGTTGTTTGATTAGGTTCTAGGATTGTGAATTGAAGAACCTAAGACACAAATAATAACACATTGGGTTAATGGGTTAGTGGGAATTAGGTCCATTAATTAGGTTAGACCTATGGTTAGATTAAAGATGGACTTAATTAGAGAATTGACTAAATCTAATCAATTGTTGTCTTAGACTAGGTCAAGGATTCTCTAGATCAATTACAATAGTTATAGTTGGTCAAGTCCATGTCTTTAACGAGAACCAAATGGACTTGATTCTTGGCTAAGCGGTCTAGCACGAACTGTTAGGTTGATCTAATCGAAACTAATTAAACCAGTTGGTGTCTAAGGTAAACCAGACCGGTGGTTTTTAATTGGGAGCCCGCTTACCTGGCCATTTCTGATGGTGTCTAAGGCAAGCTTTGGCAGACCCTCCCACTGATCAAACTTACCTGGCCTCTTGGTGAAATTATGTTTTGATCGGATCACTTGACTATTCGAGCTGACCCATGTCAGCTAGGTAAATCAGTGTGACTGATTTAGGTGCTCCTAGACCAGCCCTTTTAATGGTCTCCCTTAAGCTGACTTGGTGAAGCCTGTGGGAGGATCATGATAAGCTGGTTCATCTGACCTCATCCTCTAAATTATTTAAATCCTCTAAAATTATTAGGTCCTTAAAATGATAAAGTTATGGAGATAACTGAGTCATAGCCTCCCATTAAGGTGTTTGATAATGAGTCCATTAACTCAATAATCATTGCAGACCCAAAGGCCTGGTGCTTGTTGACTAATGGAATTATCACTCATCATATGATGACTTGAAAGTGTCTCTCTAATGGTAGTTAGGTGAGCCAACCAAAGTTAGGCTTAATCATTCGTTGGTTAGATACACCAAGTATGATCATGTTAATGGTTGGACCTAACCGGATCCTTACAGTGGAGGCCAAAGCCTACTGATTAGGTTTCTGGGATAAAATTAAAATTACAAGAAATTATTTAGAGAAACAATTGGTTATGAACCTACCCTTAGATGTACATGGGTTGACCAACCAAAGTTGGGCTTGTGTGCAGTCTAAGTAGATTCTAGTACCCGCTAAGGAATTAGGGTAATTCCTCGAGTTGGAGGTAGAGGCTACCAATTCGAATAAAATAGTGAGAGAAATCTTTTGATTAAAGTCCAAATCTTTAGGTTTAATGAATCAATTACTAATTAGGTTATGGTTCTCCTTTGTGCAAATATGGCCACTTCCCTATCGCTCCGATCATTGTTGGACAATGAAAGTTGGTGGGACCCAACTTCGGTAGTTGGTATCGAAGTTGAAGATAGTCTTGGAGCATGAACGGATCCTATATGTGATAATGGATCCTGCACCTGAGGAGCCAGCTGCCAATGCACGTGGAACTGTCAGAGACACTTACCAGAAGTGGCTCAGTGACCGGACCATGATGCGCTGTATCATGCTGGCTGCCATGAGCGACGAGTTCAGTCACAGATTCAAGATGGCTCAGCCAAAGGACATGCTTCAAGTGTTGGAGGATACCTTTGGCATACCCGATGACGTAGAGAGGCACAAGACTAGCTGTGCCATCTTCAACGCCAAAATGTGGGATGATGCCTCTATCACTAATCATGTATTGTACATGATCGAGCTGATGGAACGATTGAGCAAGCTCGGCTTTCTCTTGCATGAGTAGCTTGGAAAAGATGTAATACTGAACTCGCTGCCCAAGTCTTATCTCTCATTCCTCACTCATTATAGAATGACAAAGCCTGAAGAGAACTACCACGGGTTACTGGGGTTGCTTTAGAACTTTGAGAAGGATCACCAACTTCACAAGGAGTCGGTGAACTTAGTGGGAGGTTCATCTTCTGGTTCTCGACCTTTTGAGAAAGGAAAGAAGAACAAGAAGAAGAAAGTGAAGAAGGTGCAAGTTCAGGCTGGGACATCAGTGCAGAGCCAGACCAAAAAGATCAAGCCTGATAGGAGTCTATTCTACTGGCAAGCACCCTAGATTAGATAGTGTGTCAGATATCTACTTATGGCACTGTAGGCTAGGTCATATAAAGAAGAACAGAATAAGCAGGTTGACTCAAGAGGGAATCCTCGAAGTCAGTGATTGTGAATCACTTCCAACCTGTGAGTCCTGTCTTCTTGGTAAAATGACCAAGTCATCTTTTACTGGAAAAGGTGAAAGAGCTACTGAGCTCTTGGGCCTAGTACATACTGATGTATGAGGGCCCATGAGCACCAGTGCTAGAGGTGGATATTTCTACTTCATAACTTTCACAGATGACCTATCTCGATATGGATATGTCTATCTGATGAAACATAAGTCGGATTCATTTGAAATGTTCAAACGATTCCGAAGTAAAATAGAAAACAAACTGGAAAGAGTATTAAAACTCTTCGATCTGATCGAAGAGGAGAATACCTTTCTAGTGAGTTTCTCACATATCTAGGAGAGAATGGGATTCTCTCCCAATGGACTCCTCCAGGAACACCACAGCATAATGGTGTGTCTGAAAGGAGGAATCGGACTCTGTTAGATATGATCCGATCCATGATGGGTTTTGCTAGCTTGCCGATATCCTTCTGGGGATATGAACTCGAATCGGCCTGTTATCTGTTAAATAGGGTTCCAAGTAAGTCTGTAATTAAGATTTCATATGAGATATGGACAGGACGTAAGCCAGTACTTTCACACCTTAGGGTTTGGGGGTGCCCGGCCTATGTCAAACGATTAGTCACAAACAAACTTGGACCTAGGTCTGACAAATGCTCATTCATAGGGTACCCCAAAGAGACAAAAGGATATTTTTTCTACCATGCTGATGAACAAAAGGTGTTCGTCAGCCTTAAGGCAATCTTTTTAGAAAAGGAGTTCCTTGATGAAGGAACCGTTGCCTCTAAGGTTGAACTTGATGAAGTTCAACAGGTAGAAGGACCGACACCAATAGCTGAACCTGAGTCGGATATGATTAGATCAGATCCGGAGCCCAATATACCTGCACCATTAAGGCGATCCGATAGAGTACTGCATCAGTCGGACAGATACTACAATTTCTTGGTCCGGGATGGTGATCCCATCGAACTTGATGAGAATAATGAGGATCCGATCACCTATATGGTGCAATGCAGAGACCTGATTCTGAGAAATGGCTTGAAGCCATAAAATCCGAAATGGAGTCCATGAAGGTCAACGATGTATGGACATTGGTTGACCCACCTGAAGGGGTTAAACCCATTGGGTGTAAATGGGTCTTCAAAAGGAAGAGGGGCGCAGACAGAAAGGTGGAGACCTATAAAGCCCGTCTGGTCGCTAAGGGGTATCGTCAATGTTATGGTATTGACTATGACGAGACATTTTCTCCTGTGGCAATGCTCAAATCTATTCGGATAATGCTTGCAATAGCTGCCCATCTGGATTATGAGATCTGGCAGATGGATGTAAAGACAGCTTTCCTGAATGGAGAGCTGACTGAAGAGGTGTATATGATACAACCTGAGGAGTTTACATCCACAGATGAGTCCAAGGTGTGCAAGCTTCAGAGATCCATTTATGGACTGAAGCAAGCTTCTCGAAGTTGGAACATGCGTTTTGATAAGGTGATCAAAACGTATGGCTTCATTAAGAATGGAGAAGAGCCCTGCATCTATAAATGGGCAAATGGTCCAGTTGAGGTATTCTTTGTCTTGTAAGTGGATGACATTCTCTTAATCGGGAATGACATCCCCGCACTACAGGGAATAAAAGTTTGGTTGTCATCACAGTTCTCCATGAAGGATTTGGGTGAAGCATCCTACATCTTAGGGATGAAGATCTATAGGGATAGATCTAAAAGAATGCTTGGGTTATCCCAGTCCATGTACATAGACACTGTGCTGAAGAGGTTCAGCATGGAGAATTCCAAGAAGGGCTATCTACCGATAGGCCATGGAATTTCTCTCTCTAAGAAGGATTGTCCGACAACTCCTGAAGAGAGAGAGCGTATGAGTAGAGTCCCATATGCTTCAGCCGTGGGATCTATCATGTACGTCATGACATGTACAAGACCAGATGTGGCATACTCACTAGGAGTAGTGAGTAGATACCAATCTGATCCTGGAGAAAATCACTGGAAAGTGGTTAAAGCCATCCTTAAGTATTTGAGAAATACTAAGGACCAATGGTTGGTTTATGGCAAGTCAGATCTGAAACTTGTGGGGTTCACAGACTCCAGCTTCCAATCTGACCATGATGACAGCAGGAGCGTGTCGGGTTATATCTTTTCTCTGAATGGTGGAGTCATGTGCTGGAAGAGTTCCAAGCAGCATACTATGGCAGACTCTGTTTGTGAAGCAGAGTATATCACAGCATCGGATGCCGCAAAGGAAGCTGTGTGGCTGAGAAAATCCATCACTGAGCTCGGAGTAACACCCTCCCTCGATGGTCCGATCCTGCTCTACTGCGACAGCACTGGTGCCACAGCTCAGACGAAGGAACCCAAAGCACATCAGCGGATGAAGCACATCTTGCGCCACTTCCACCAGGTCTGAGAGATCGTGGATCGAGGTGACGTCGACCTTCAGAAGATCGACAGAAAGGAGAATCTGGCCGATGTTGAGAAATGTGTCCCAAAAAGCCAATCATCAAGCTGTTGACGGTTGAGCAACCAAGTATTGTAATTGATTTGTTAATAAATAAAATATATTTGGCATTTTCATCATAAGCTTTCATCTTCTAATGAACTCCGTTGTTATGATGATGTCCTTAGGACTATTTAGGTTCGATAAAGAGAGGATTTATCGATTAGTCCTTAAAACTGTTCATGACCAAATGATAGGCTGTTAATAAGGACGACAGCTTCTATCGAGCATAGGTCGCTGTAGGCCATATGGGTTGGTTGTCCTCTTAACCAAAGAGTGTGGAGACACTGGTATGGCATACAGGTGAGATGTAAGGGTACATCATCATTGAACGTGACCAACTCCAGAGCATTCTACTATCGAGAATGTCTCTGATGGGATATAGGTATAAGTGTCCCTTAGACTTGAGATCGCCTCAGTGACTTGCAAGCAACTCACTATGCTTTGATACTGGACTAACTGAATTTCTAATTTAGGGACGGAAGACTTCTGGGCACAGTCAAGTACTTGCGAAGTCAGAGTGTGATCGAGATGGGATTGACCACTCCAAGAGTTGGAGAAGAATGAGTCGCTGTATTTCAATTTAGCAAAACCTTGGCCAGGGTAATCCATCAGATGGATTTGATATTTTGAAATACAATGTGGACAATCTGATCAGAGTTAACAGTTGAACTCTGGGATGTCCTATGATCATTTTGGTCAAGGGGATGAATTATATGAAAACTATATCCGCATGGGTTCTAAGGATGTTGTTCTACACATTCGACCTATCCGATCGTCGGGTACCATTACTAGATGGTCACTTTGATTTGTATAAAAATTTGTTCCTATGCTATCGGCTTAGGTTCGGACCTATGAGGTCACACACATTAGAGTTCATGATCCGATCGGATGGTTGATCAACGATTAAGAATCATTCTAGGGTTAAATGATCAATACGATTGATATTTAACCCAGTACAAGTGTTGCAGGAGGATCGATTAGCAATTTGATTGCTAATTGGCTTAATTTGATTAATCCAATGGGCTGAGATTAAGTCTAATTAAATATAATTTAATTAAATTTGGTTTGGGCTTGATTGGATCAAGTCCAATTGGTTTATTGGATAAGCCAAGTGCAAGGAAAAACTAGTCCTAGTTCAACTAGGACTTGGGTCAATCTAATTTCTAATTTGATTAGAAAATTAAATCAGATTTAAATCTCATTTAATCTGATTAAATTAGGTTCTTAATTGGGTTAAGACCTATTTTAATTGGGTTGACTTATTTTGATTTGATTTGGTTTGGAAAACCAAATTAAAACAAGTTATGAGACAGAATCCTAGTAGGACTAGGATTCCACCTTGCGCCACATAAACCTTCTCCACGCCCTCTCTCTTATTCAACGCCAATCTCCACTTATTTTGTGCAACAAAAGCCCTCTCCTAGATCTCTCCCACGTTCACAAAAGGTCTCCTCTCTTCTTTCTTACATGGAAGGTGGTTTGGATCAAATCTAAAAGGAATAAGTTTGGATTTCGAATTCTATGAGATAGAGTTTTAGAAATCCAAAACTCTTTAAATTTTGCACCGAATTTATCCAAATTTTTTTTGGAATTTTCATGGCTTTAGGGTTTACATTGTGAACCCTTTGCTGGTGATCCATTCACAAAAATATGGAGGAGATGCTCAAGAGTTGGGCGTCCCTTAACTTGCCATGTTTGGATAAGCCTTGACTAGGTGTTTGACCTAGACAAGGACTCTATCATATCTCTCTATATAAGATGAGTTTCTTTATAAAATTTTAGGAGGAGATAGATATTTGAGATACCTTTCTGCCATCCAACAATCAGAGAGAAATACCTTTGGGTCGTGGAGATATAAAAGATGCAAGTTAGGGCATTTAGAGAGAAAAACCTGAAGAAGAAGAGGGTCTTCTTCTAGGGTTTTTGTTTTCATATCTTTCCTCCCTCCATCTTGAGTTTCCTGAGAGTGTCTCAGATCTGAAACTCCTCCTTCTACTTTTCATCTTTGGAAGAGTCCAAATCAAGAAGAAGGAGGCACCTGATCAACCATCAAAGAAGGATCAGCGCAGTACTAGCATACTGTGCTGATTTCCTGAAGCAGGACTTCTGATCGAGATTCGTGGGCTCGTGTGGACGACTCCTAGAGGCCGGACACGTGTGCGGCTTGCAACATCATCCTTAAGCCCAGATCAGCGAGGTTAGAGCATCTAACTTGCAAGGTAATAGATCTGATCTATTATTTAATACATACATTAGATGTAGCTAGTATAGAAACATGTTGATATGATCAACATGTAGTTCATACTATATTTATATATATTTTAATTTTTGATTTAATACTATATAATAATCATGTAATAGGATCTTAGATCTAGGGATTTTCTGATCTTAGAAAATAAATTTTGATTTATTTTAGTCTTCCGCTGTATGATCTTGAAAAAGTTTCAAGATCTAAGCCTGAAACCCTAGATCTGGTTCCTACAATTGGTATCAGAGCTCAGGTTCTTTATTACATGATTATTTATACATGCTTAGATTATTTTTTAGATTAGATCTAATTTATAATCTGATTATTAAATCTAAAATTAAAATTTTAGATCAATCACAAACTGCAAGGTTGTCCTGCTGTAAGGTTTACCCCTTACAGTGCAAAGGTTGTCCTAGTTTGTGTAGATCTATCTTTAATCATAAATTATTAGATATGATCTAGATTAAATTTATGATTTATTAGATTTAAAAGATATTTAAATCTGAAATAAAATCTCTTTGTTAATAATTTTTGTGCAAAGAAATTGTTTAAAGTTGAAATTGTTTCAATTACATGAACCTGTTTAGATTAGATCTAAAGTAGTTTCATGTTTATTTCACTTGCATCTTGATTATGAATCAAACATGCAATATGGTTGGTAGAATCATATTGTAAAACTATTTTACAAATATGAAAATTATTTTTTGAAAAGCCGAACCCAACCCTCAGCCCAAAACTTAATTAAGAATTAAGAAGTTGTTTGATTAGGTTCTAGGATTGTGAATTGAAGAACCTAAGACACAAATCATAACACATTGGGTTAATGGGTTAGTGGGAATTAGGTCCATTAATTGGGTTAGACCTATGGTTAGATTAAAGATGGACTTAATTAGAGAATTGACTAAATCTAATCAATTGTTGTCTTAGATTAGGTCAAGGATTCTCTAGATCAATTACAATAGTTGTAGTTGGTCAAGTCCATGTCTTTAACGAGAACCAAATGGACTTGATTCTTGGCTAAGCGATCTAGCACGAACTGTTAGGTTGATCTAATCGAAACTAATTAAACCAGTTGGTGTCTAAGGTAAACTAGACCGATGGTTTTTAATTGGGAGCCCGCTTACCTGGCCATTTCTGATGGTGTCTAAGGCAAGCTTTGGCACACCCTCCCACTGATCGAACTTACCTGGTCTCTTGGTGAAATTATATTTTGATCGGATCACTTGACTATTCGAGCTGACCCATGTCAGCTAGGTAAATCAGTGTGACTGATTTAGGTGCTCCTAGACCAGCCCTGGTCTCCCTTAAGCTGACTTGGTGAAGCTAGTGGGAGGATCATGATAAGCTGGTTCATCTGACCTCATCCTCTAAATTATTTAAATCCTCTAAAATTATTAGGTCCTTAAAATGACAAAGTTATGGAGATAACTGAGTCATAACCTCCCATTAAGGTGTTTGATAATGAGTCCATTAACTCAATAATCATTGCAGACCCAAAGGCCTGGTGCTTGTTGACTAATGGAATTATCACTCATCATATGATGACTTGGAAGTGTCTCTCTAATGGTGGTTAGGTGAGCCAACCAAAGTTGGGCTTAATCATTCGTTGGTTAGAAACACCAAGTATGATCATGTTAATGGTTGGACCTAACTGGATCCTTACAGTGGAGGCCAAAGCCTACTGATTAGATTTCTGGGGCAAAATTAAAATTACTAGAAATTGTTTAGAGAAACAATTGGTTATGAACCTACCCTTAGATGTACATGGGTTGGCCAACCAAAGTTGGGCTTGTGTGCAGTCTAAGTGGATTCTAGTACCTGCTAAGGAATTAGGGTAATTCCTCGAATTGGAGGTAGAGGCTACCAATTCGAATAAAATAGTTGGAGAAACCTTTTGATTAAAGTCCAAATCTTTAGGTTTAATGAATAATTACTAATTAGGTTATGGTTCTCCTTTGTGCAAATATGGCCACTTCCCTATCGCTCCGATCATTGTTGGACAATGATAAGTTGGTGGGACCCAACTTCGGTAGCTGGTACCGAAAGTTGAAGATAGTCCTGGAGCATGAACGGATCCTATATGTGATAATAGATCTTGCACTGAGGAGCCAGCTGTCAATGCACGTGGAACAATCAGAGACACTTACCAGAAGTGGCTCAGTGATCGGACCACGGTGCGCTGTATCATGCTGGCTATCATGAGCGACGAGTTCAGTCGCAGATTCGAGACGGCTCAGCCAAAGGACAAGCTTCAAGTGTTGGAGGATGCCTTTGGCACACCCGATGACGTGGAGAGGCACAAGACTAGTTGTGCCATCTTCAACGCCAAAATACGGGATGATGCCTCTATCACTGATCATGTATTATACATGATCGAGCTGATGGAACGATTGAGCAAGCTCGGCTTTTCCTTACATGAGTAGCTTGGGAAAGATGCAATACTGAACTCACTACCCAAGTTTATCTCCCATTCCTCACTCATTATAGAATGACAAAGCCTGAAGAGAACTACCACGGGTTACTGGGGTTGCTTCAGAACTTTGAGAAGGATCACCAACTTCACAAGGAGTCGGTGAACTTAGTGGAAGGTTCATCTTCTGGTTCTCGACCTTTGAGAAAGGGAAGAAGAATAAGAAGAAGAAAGTGAAGAAGGTGCAAGTTCAGGCTGGGACATCAGTGCAGAGCCAGACCAAAAAGATCAAGCCTGATAAGAGTTCTATTGGCAAACACCCTAGATTAGATAGTGTGTCAGATATCTACTTATGGCACTGTAGGCTAGGTCGTATAAACAAGAACAGAATAAACAGGTTGACTCAAGAGGGAATCCTCGAAGTCAGTGATTATGAATCACTTCCAACCTGTGAGTCCTATTTTCTTGATAAAATGACCAAGTCACCTTTTACTGAAAAGGTGAGAGAGCTACTAAGCTCTTGGGCCTAGTACATACTGATGTATGCGGGCCCATGAGCATCAGTGTTAGAGGTGGATATTTCTACTTCATAACTTTCACGGATGACCTATCCCGATATGGATATGTCTATCTGATGAAACATAAGTCAGATTCATTTGAAATGTTCAAACGATTCTGAAGTGAAGTAGAAAAATAAACTGGGAAGAGTATTAAAACTCTTCGATCTGATCGAGGAGGAGAATACCTTTCTAGTGAGTTTCTCACATATCTAGAAGAGAATGGGATTCTCTCCCAATGGACTCCTCCAGGAACACCACAGCATAATGGTGTGTCTGAAAGGAGGAATCGGACTCTGTTAGACATGGTCCGATCCATGATGGGTTTTGCTAGCTTGCCGATATCCTTCTGGGGATATGCACTCGAATCGGCCTGTTATCTGTTAAATAGGGTTCAAGTAAGTCTGTAATTAAGACTCCATATGAGATATGGATGGGACATAAGCCAGCACTTTCACATCTTAGGGTCTGGGGGTGCCCGGCCTATGTCAAACGATTAGTCACAGACAAACTTGGACCTAGGTCTGACAAATGCTCATTCATAGGGTACCCCAAAGAGACAAAAAGATATTTTTTCTACCTTGCTGATGAACAAAAGGTGTTCGTCAGCCTTAAGGCAATCTTTTTAGAAAAGGAGTTCCTTGGTGAAGGAACCGTTGCCTCTAAGATTGAACTTGATGAAGTTCAACAGGTAGAAGGATCGACACCAATAGCTGAATCTGAGTCTGATATGATTAGATCATATCTGGAGCCCAATGTACCTACATCATTAAGGTGATCTGGTAGAGTACCGCATCAACCGGACAGATATTATGGTTTCTTGGTCCGAGACGGTGATCCCATCAAACTTGATGAGAATAATGAGGATCTGATCACCTATATGGATGCAATGCAGAGATCTGATTCTGAGAAATGGCTTGAAGCCATGAAATCCGAAATGGAGTCCATGAAGGTCAACGATGTATGGACATTGGTTGACCCACCTGAAGAGGTTAAACCCATTGGGTGTAAATGGGTCTTCAAAAGGAAGAGGGGTGCAGACGGAAAGGTGGAGACCTATAAAGCCCGTCTGGTAGCCAAGGGTATCGTCAATGTTATGGTATTACTATGACGAGATGTTTTTCTCCCGTGGTAATGCTCAAATCTATTCGGATAATGCTTGCAATAGCTGCCCATCTAGATTATGAGATCTGACAGATGGATGTAAAGACAGCTTTCCTGAATGGAGAGCTGACCGAAGAGGTGTATATGATACAACCTGAGGGGTTTACATCCACAGATGAGTCCAAGGTGTGCAAGCTTCAAAGATCCATTTATGGATTGAAGCAAGCTTCTCGAAGTTGGAACATGCATTTTGATAAGGTGATCAAAACATATGGCTTCATTAAGAATGGAGAAGAGCCCTGCATCTATAAATGGGCAAATGGTCCAGTTGTGGTATTCCTTATCTTGTACGTGGATGATATTCTCTTAATCGGGAATGACATCCCCGCACTACAGGGAATAAAAGTTTGGTTGTCATCACAGTTCTCCATGAAGGACTTGGGTGAAGCATCCTACATCCTAGGGATGAAGATCTGTAGGGATAGATCTAAAAGGATGCTTGGGTTATCCCAGTCCATGTACATAGACACTGTGCTGAAGAGGTTCAGCATGGAGAATTCCAAGAAGGGCTATCTACCGATAGGCCAAAGAATTTCTCTCTCTGAGAAGGATTGTCCGACAACTCCTGAAGAAAGAGAGCGTATGAGTAGAGTTCCATATGCTTCAGTCGTGGGATCTATCATGTACGCCATGACATGTACAAGATCAGATGTGGCATACTCTCTAGGAGTAGTGAGTAGATACTAATCTGATCCTGGAGAAAACCACTAGAAAGTGGTTAAAGCCATCCTTAAGTTTTTGAGAAATACTAAGGACCAATGGTTGGTTTATGGCAAGTCAGATCTGAAACTTGTGGGGTTCACAGACTCCAGCTTCCAATCTGACCATGATGACAGCAGGAGTGTGTCGGGTTATATTTTTACTCTGAATGGTGGAGCCATCTACTGGAAGAGTTCCAAGCAGCATACTGTGGCAGACTCTGTTTGTGAAGCAGAGTATATCGCAGCATCAGATGCCGCGAAAGAAGCTGTGTGGCTGAGAAAATCCATCACTGACCTCGGAGTAGCACCCTCCCTCGATGGTCCAGTCCTGCTCTACTGCGACAGCACTGGTGCCATAGCTCAAGTGAAGGAATCTAAAGTACACCAGCGGATGAAGCATATTTTACACCGCTTCCACTCAATCTGAGAGATCGTGGATCGAGGTGACGTCGACCTTCAGAAGATCGACAGAAAAGAGAACCTAGCCGACCCCTTCACTAAAGCCCTGGCAATAAAGAAGTTCGACAACCACAAGTCAAAGATGGGTATTAGATACTGTGCCGAGTGGCTTTAGGACAAGTGGGAGTTGTTGGGAAATGTGTCCCAAAAAGCCAATCGTCAAGCTGTTGACGGTTGAGCAACCAAGTATTGTAATTGATTTGTTAATAAATAAAATATATTTGGCATTTTCATCATAAGCTTTCATCTTCTAATAAACTCCGTTGTTATGATGAAGTCCTTAGGACTATTTAGGTTCGATAAAGAGAGGATTTATCGATTAGTCCTTAAAACTGTTCACGATCAAATGATAGGCTGTTAATAAGGACGACAGCTTCTATCGAGCATAGGTCGCTGTAGGCCATATGGGTTGGTTGTCCTCTTAACCAAAGAGTGTGGAGATACTGGTATGGTATACAGGTGAGATATAAGGGTACATCATCATTGAACATGACCAACTCCAGAGCATTCTACTGTCGAGAATGTCTCTGATGGGATATAGGTATAAGTGTCCCTTAGACTTGAGATCGCCTCAGTGACTTGCAAGCAACTCACTATGCTTTGGTACTGGACTAACTGAATTTCTAATTCAGGGACGGAAGGCTTCTGGGCACAGTCAAGTACTTGTGAAGTCAGAGTGTGATCGAGATGGGATTGACCACTCCAAGAGTTGGAGAAGAATGAGTCGCTGTATTTCAATTTAGCAAAATCTTGGCCAGGGTAATCCATCAGATGGATTTGATATTTTGAAATACAATGTGGACAATCTGATCAGAGTTGACAGTTGAACTCTGGGATATCCTATGATCATTTTGGTCAAGGGGATGAATTATATGAAAACTATATCCGCATGGGTTCTAAGGATGTTGTTCTACACATTCGACCTATCCGATCGTCGGGTACCATTGCTAGATGGTCACTTCGATTGGTATAGAAATTTATTCCTATGCTACCGGCTTAGGTTCAGACCTATGAGGTTACACACATTAGAGTTCATGATCCGATCGGATGGTTGATCAACGATTAAGAATCGTTCTAGGGTTAAATGATCAATACGATTGATATTTAACCCAGTACAAGTGTTGCAGGAGGATCGATTAGCAATTTGATTGCTAATTGGCTTAATTTGATTAAGCCAATGGACTGAGATTAAGTCTAATTAAATATAATTTAATTATATTTAGTTTGGACTTGATTGGATAAGTCCAATTGGTTTATTGGATAAGCCAAGTGCAAGGAAAAACTAGTCCTAGTTCAACTAGGACTTGGGTCAATCTAATTTCTAATTTGATTAGAAAATTAAATCAGATTTAAATCTAATTTAATCTGATTAAATTAGATTCTTAATTGGGTTAAGACCTATTTTAATTAGGTTGATCTAATTTTGATTTGATTTGGTTTGGGAAACTAAATTAAAACAAGTTATGAGACAGAATCCTAGTAGGACTAGGATTCCACCTTGCGCCACATAAACCTTCTCCACGCCCTCTCTCTTATTCAACGCCAATCTCCACTTATTTTGTGTGACAAAAGCCCTCTCCCAGATCTCTCCCACGTTCATAAAAGGTCTCCTCTCTTCTTTCTTACATGGAAGGTGGTTTGGATCAAATCTAAAAGGAATAAGTTTGGATTTCGAATTCTATGAGATAGAGTTTTAGAAATCCAAAACTCTTTTAATTTTGCACCGAATTTATCCAAATTTCTTTTAGAATTTTTGTGGCCTTTAGGGTTTACATTGTGAACTCTTTGATGGTGATCCATTCACGAAAATATGGAGGAGATGCTCAAGAGTTGTGCGTCTCTTAACTTGCCATGTTTGGATAAGCCTTGACTAGGTGTTTGACCTAGACAAGGACTCTATCATATCTCTCTATATAAGATGAGTTTCTTCGTGAAATTTTAAGAGGAGATAGATATTTGAGAGACCTTTCTGCCATCCAAAAATTAGAGAGAAATACCTTTGGGTCATGGAGATATAAAAGATGCAAGTTAGGGCATTTAGAGAGAAAAACGTGAAGAAGAAGAGGGTCTTCTTCTAGAGTTTTTGTTTTCATATCTTTCCTCCCTCCATCTTGAGTTTTCTGAGAGTATCTCAGATCTGAAACTCCTCCTTCTACTTTTCATCTTTGGAAGAGTCCAAATCAAGAAGAAAGAGGCACCTGATCAACCATCAATGAAGGATCAGCGCAGTACTAGCATACTGTGCTGATTTCTTGAAGCAGGACTTCTGATCGAGATTTGTGGGCTCGTGTGGATGACTCCTAGAGGCCGGACGTGTGTGCGGCTTGCAACATCATCCTTAAGCCCGGATCAGTGAGGTTAGAGCGTCTAACTTGCAAGGTAATAGATCTGATCTATTATTTAATACATACATTAGATGTAGCTAGTATAGAAACATGTTGATATGATCAACATGTAGTTCATACTATATTTATATATATTTTAATTTTTGATTTAATGCTATATAATAATCATGTAATAGGATCTTAGATATAGAGATTTTTTTATCTTAAAAAATAAATTTTGATTTATTTTAGTCTTCCACTGTATGATCTTGAAAAAGTTTCAAGATCTAACCCTGAAACCCTAGATCTGGTTCCTACAGCCGACCCCTTCACTAAAGCCCTGACGATAAAGGAGTTCGACAACCACAAGTCGAAGATGGGTATTAGATACTATGTCGAGTGGCTTTAGGATAAGTGGGAGTTGTTGAAAAATATGTCCCAAAAGCCAATCGTCAAGCTGTTGACGGTTGAGCAACCAAGTATTATAATTGATTTGTTAATAAATAAAATATATTTGACATCTTCATCATAAGCTTTCATCTTCTAATGAACTCCGTTGTTATGATGAAGTCCTTAGGACTATTTAAGTTCAATAAAGAGAGGATTTATCGATTAGTCCTTAAAACTGTTCACGACCAAATGATAAGCTGTTAATAAGGATGACAGCTTCTATCGAGCATAGGTCGCTGTAGGCCATATGGGTTGGTTGTCCTCTTAACCAAGGAGTGTGGAGACACTGGTATGGCATACAGGTGAGATGTAAGGGTACATCATCATTGAACGTGACCAACTTCAGAGCATTCTGCTGTCGAGAATATCTCTGATGGGATATAGGTATAAGTGTCCCTTAGACTTGAGATCGCCTCAGTGACTTGCAAGCAACTCACTGTGCTTTGGTACTGGACTAACTAAATTTCTAATTTAGGGACGGAAGGCTTCTGGGCACAGTCAAGTACTTGCGAAGTCAGAGTGTGATCGAGATGGGATTGACCACTCCAAGAGTTGGAGAAGAATGAGTCGCTGTATTTCAATTTAGCAAAACCTTGGCCAGGGTAATCCATCAGATGGATTTGATATTTTGAAATACAATGTGGACAACCTGATCAGAGTTGACAGTTGAACTCTGGGGTGTCCTATGATCATTTTGGTATAGGGGATGAATTATATGAAAACTATATCCGCATGGGTTCTAAGGATGTTGTTCTATACATTCGACCTATCCGATCGTCGGGTACCATTGCTAGATGGTCACTTCGATTGGTACAGAAATTTATTTTTGTTCTACCGACTTAGGTTTGGACCTATGAAGTCACACACATTAGAGTTCATGATCCGATCGGATGGTTGATCAACGATTAAGAATCGTTCTAGGGTTAAATGATCAATACGATTGACATTTAACCCAGTGCAAGTGTTGCAGGAGGATCGATTAGCAATTCGATTGCTAATTGGCTTAATTTGATTAAGCCAATAGGATAAGATTAAGTCTAATTAAATATGATTTAATTAAATATATTTTGGGCTTAATTGGATCAAGTCCAATTGATTTATTGGATAAGCCAAGTGCAAGGAAAAACTAGTCCTAGTTCAACTAGGACTTGGATCAATCTAATTTCTAATTTGATTAGAAAATTAAATCAGATTTAAATCTAATTTAATCTGATTAAATTAGATTTTTAATTGGGTTAAGACCTATTTTAATTAGGTTGATCTAATTTTGGTTTGATTTGGTTTGGAAAACCAAATTAAAACAAGTCATAAGATAGAATCCTGGTAAGACTAAGATTCTACCTTGCGCCACATATGCCTTCCCCACGCCCTCTCTCTTATTCAACCCAATCTCCACTTATTTTGTGCGATAAAAGCCCTCTCCCAGGTCTCTCCCACATTCACAAAAGGTCTCCTCTCTTCTTTCTTACATGGAAGGTGGTTTGGATCAAATCAAAAAGGAATAAGTTTGGATTTCGAATTCTATGAGATAGAGTTTTAGAAATCCAAAACTCTTTCAATTTTGCACCGAATTTATCCATTTTTTTTTTTGAAATTTTCATGGCTTTTAAGGTACACATTGTGCACCCTTTTCTGATCCATGCATAAAAATATGGAGGAGGTGCTCAAGAGTTGGGCGCCCCTTAACTTGCCATGTTTGGATAAGCCTTGACTAGGTATTTGACCTAGACAAGGACTCTATCATATCTCTCTGTATAAAATGAGTTTCTTCATGAAATTTAGAAGAAGATAGAGATTTGAGAGACCTTTGTGCCATCCAAAAATCAGAGAGAAAAACCTTTGGGTCGTAGAGATATAAAAGACGCAAGTTAGGGTGTCTAGAGAGAAAAACGTGAAGAAGAAGAGGGTCTTCTTCTAGGGTTTTTTGTTTTCATATCTTTCCTCCCTCCATCTTGAGTTTCCTGAGAGCGTCTCAGATCTGAAACTCCTCCTTTTACTTTCCATCTTTGGAAGAGTCTAAATCAAGAAGAAGGAGGCACCTGATCAACCATCAAAGAAGGATCAGCGCAGTACTAGCATACTGTGCTGATTTCCTGAAGCAGGACTTCTGATCGAGATTCGTGGGCTCGTGTGGATGACTCCTAGAGGCCGGATGCATGTGCGGCTTGCAACATCATCCTTAAGCCCGGATCAGCGAGGTTAGAGCATCTAACTTGCAAGGTAATAGATCTGATCTATTGTTTAATACATACATTAGATGTGGTATAGAAACATGTTGATATGATCAACATGTAGTTCATGCTATATTTATATATTTTAATTTTTGATTTAATGCTATGTAATAATCATGTAATAAGATCTTAGATCTAGGGATTCTCTGGTTTTTAAAAATAAATTTTGATTTATTTTAGTCTTCCGCTGTATGATCTTGAAAAAGTTTCAAGATCTAACCCTGAAATCCTAGATCTGGTTCCTACACCAATGCCCCTGCTTCTTGCAAAAGAAACACTTCGCCTGGCTCTGGTCGGGCTTGCGCTTCTTGGTCTGACCCTGTGCAGACGTCCCAGCATGCGGCTGCACCTTCTTGTTCTTCTTCTTCTTGTTCTTCTTCCCTTTCTTAAAGGGTCGACGATCAGAAGAAGACCCTCCCACAACATTCATCGACTCCTTATGGAGCTGGTGGTCCTTCTCAAAGTTCTGCAGCAACCCCAACAAGCGTGGTAGTTCACTGCAGGCTTTGTCATTCGAAAATGAGTAAGGAAGGGGAGGAAGGACTTGGGCAATGAATTAAGGATCTCATCCTTACTGAGTTGCTCGTGTAGGGGAAAGCCCAGTTTATTTAGACGCTCAATCATTTCGATCATGTACAGTACATGATCGGTGACTGAGGCCCCATCCCTCATCCGAGCATTGAAAATAGCACAACTAGTTTTATGCCTTTCAACATCGTCATGCATGCCAAAGGAGTCGTTCAATATTTGAAGCATCTCTTGTGGCTGGGCATTGTCAAACCTGTGGCTGAACTCATCATTCATTGCCGCCAGCATTATGCATCGAACGGTGGTCCGATCGTTGAGCCACTTCTGGTAAGTATCTCGAACCATCCCTCTCGCATTCAGGGCTGGCTCCTCGGGTGCAGGATCTGTTACTACATAAAGAATCCGCTCATACTCAAGGATGATTTTTAATTTTTGATACCAGCTATCAAAATTAGGTCCCATAAGCTTGTCATTATCTAATAATGACCGGAGCGACAAGGTAGTGGCCATAGCTGCATAAAAGAAAATCAGACCTCTATTAGTATATAAATTATTAATACTAAAGATTTGGACTTTAGTCTAAAGTTTCTTCCAATATTTTTACGAACTGGTAGCCTCAACCTCCAATTCGAAGAATTACTTTAATTCCTTAGTGGGTACTAGAATCCACACAGACTACACATGAGCTCAACTTTGATTGGTCAACCCATGTGCATCTATGGGTAGGTTCATAACCAGTTGTTTCTCTAACCAACTTTTAGTAATCAATTTTGCCCCAGAACCTAATCAGTAGGCTTTGGCCTCCACTAAAAAGATC